>NC_092110.1:32658710-32908710 GCF_045679555.1 Salvelinus alpinus
TATATTGCCAGATGCAGATCTTATATAAGTCATATAGGAGTCAATGGAAGGATATGGAGGATTGGGTACTTCATAACAGGATATATGGTTAAACAATGTTATAGTTATAGGGTGACATTTTAGAGTCAAGTATTTCTGGATTAAATATCAAACTTTACCGTTAGTCCTGTGTAACTCAGTTAAGAGAGCATGGCCAAGCGCCAGGGTTGTGGGTTCGATTCCCACGGGGGACCAGTATTAAAATGTATGCAGTCACTCTGGATAAGATCGTCTGCTAAATGTAAATGTCTGTGTCATTTCTCTCTTGGAAAGCACCATTAGGTGTGTGGAACTCCATGAAATTGCCTTTATATGTCAAAGTGGTTGACAATGTGAAGTTCTAGGTCAATCAACTGTTTGTGTGGCATTGTGCATCACTTCAGGGACATATAAATCAAACCAACTCCCAGTCGTTGTCCTCCTCTCCTCCGGCATACACTCAACATGGTGGGAACGCATAGATGACTCATTCAAGTGAAACCCTGGGTATAGAGTGAAAAGACAGCAGTTCTGAGATTTTAATCCTTACTTCATCATCATTGTCATACGATGCAATTAACCTAGTTGTTAGAGATCATTGCGCAAGGCAATCTCAATATTGTGTGTGAGCGCACATAGCTATATGACGTAATGTAAAAGTACTCTTACAAGGACTTTATAAACGCGAATTCTATAGTACATAGTAAATGATCATGCTGGGTCTCGCAATCCAGTATCATCAGATTCCATACCGAGCATGTATTCTACTCTCAGTACCACTGTTATTGACTATTTAAAGGTAAATGGAAAGTAACATTTGGTACAATATAATGGCATCAATTATCATCTGGTCGTCTAGGTGCCAGTTAGACAAGCTGGCACTCCAATAAACGTATTTGTCGACAGGTACTGGATGTGTACTGACAGTTTTCATCACCACCTGTGTCATGGATCATCACCGGCTGTGTCATGGATCATCACCAGCTGTGTCATGGATCATCACCGGCTGTGTCATGGATCATCACCAGCTGTGTCATGGATCATCAACAGCTGTGTCATGGATCATCACCAGCTGTGTCATGGATCATCACCAGCTGTGTCATGGATCATCATCAGATGTGTCATGGATCATCACCAGCTGACTCATGGATCATCAACAGCTGTGTCATGGATCATCACCAGCTGTGTCATGGATCATCCTCAGATGTGTCATGGATCATCATCAGATGAGTCATGGATCATCATCAGATGTGTCATGGATCATCATCAGATGTGTCATGGATCATCATCAGATGTGTCATGGATCATCACCAGCTGTGTCATGGATCATCAACAGCTGTGTCATGGATCATCACCAGCTGTGTCATGGATCATCAACAGCTGTGTCATGGATCATCATCAGATGTGTCATGGATCATCAACAGCTGTGTCATGGATCATCATCAGATGTGTCATGGATCATCATCAGATGTGTCATGGATCATCACCAGCTGTGTCATGGATCATCAACAGCTGTGTCATGGATCATCACCAGCTGTGTCATGGATCATCCTCAGATGTGTCATGGATCATCATCAGATGAGTCATGGATCATCATCAGATGTGTCATGGATCATCATCAGATGTGTCATGGATCATCATCAGATGTGTCATGGATCATCATCAGATGTGTCATGGATCATCAACAGCTGTGTCATGGATCATCATCAGATGTGTCATGGATCATCACCAGCTGTGTCATGGATCATCAACAGCTGTGTCATGGATCATCACCAGCTGTGTCATGGATCATCACCAGCTGACTCATGGATCATCACCAGCTGACTCATGGATCATCAGCAGCTGTGTCATGGATCATTGTATGTGAAAAAGGTTACGGTAAATGTAAATACAGTCAGTGGGGGTATATTGACTTGAATGTTGGAGTATTTGTTTGCAAGGAAATTGCGTGTGCACCCATATTCAGAAGAAAATTCTAAATATTATTTTCAAATTTCTTGTCATGCCAATGGACTAAGTAATATATTATAGGCCTACATCCATCACGTATTTTTCTATTCCAAATGTAAATTCCACGTAATATATGTATTTTCAACATTCATCTGTCTAAATGCGTGACTCTCCGATCCTCAATTATGTCCTTGAGCTGCCTTTGCGTTGTCAATCAACGACATCTAAAGTGCCTTTCAGAAACTCAGTTTGCTCCAGGAAGATTGACTTCAACAACAAAGTCAGCACTGATTCCCCCCTTCTCACCTTTCAGCAGACTCATCCCAGACATAAAACCCCACCTTCACATAAAACCAAGCCACAAAACACTAATCCAACCTGTTTCTATCCTTTACGGTCTCTCCAAGCACAATTACCCATGATCACACAATCAGCGTTTGATTTTACGATCCAGACCTGGTGCAGTCCTGCGGGGTAGGGAGGGTCCAGGGCTAAGTAGTACACACACACACAAACATGCACACACACACGCATACACACAACACACGTAGATGCAGACACACACACGCATTCACGCAAAACATACGCACATACACACACAACACTAGCCCCCCCCCCCCCCCCTCCACACACACACACGCCTCTCCCCCCTCACCGTGCCCTTGGCTGTTTCCCAGATTCCAGATGACGTTGTGACAGGCCGAGTCACTGGAGGTAGCCTGTGGGATGACAGACTAGAGCCTTTATCAGTGACCAGCACACTGCCAGCTTGCTTTTTGAAGATTAACCCCAAGATTGAAACCCTAAACTGCCCCCTGCCTGCCTGTACTGTCTGTCTGTCTGTCTGTCTGTCTGTCTGTCTGTCTGTCTGTCTGTCTGTCTGTCTGTCTGTCTGCCTGCCTGCCTGGACTGTCTGTCTGTCTGCCTCCCTGGACTGTTTGTCTGTCTGCCTGCCTGCCTGGACTGTCTGTCTGCCTGCCTGCCTGGACTGTCTGTCTGTCTGCCTCCCTGGACTGTCTGTCTGTCTGCCTTGTATGTCTGTCTGTCTGCCTGGACTGTCTGTCTGTCTGTCTCTTTACATATTTCAGGAGTTTTAACCCTTGCCGCTCTGCGGGCTGTAATTGGCTCATATCCTGCTCATGAAGTTCCTGGTCTGTTTTAATTGACTAGGCCCTTTTATTGGCTTTGAGATGGTTCAAATGGGAACCAAATGCAGAGGCACAGAGGAAGCTAGCTTAGGCTATCTGATACATGTTGAGAACAAACCGCTGGATGCTAACAAGAAAGTCCAGGAATCAGAATGGAAGTGGTTAGCATGTACACGGAGGATCAGCAAATGGATATGTTGTCTGGGATTTTACAATTTTACTGATTGATTGATTGATATAGAGTAAAGATAGTCATTTTTTTTGCAACAACTTCTGCATCTTAAGTTTATACAGTGGGGAGAACAAGTATTTGATACACTGACAATTTTGCAGGTTTTCCTACTTACAAAGCATGTAGAGGTCTGTAATTTTTATCATAGGTACACTTCAACTGTGAGAGACGGAATCTAAAACAAAAATCCAGAAAATCACATTGTATGATTTTTAAGTAATTAATTTGCATTTTATTGCATGACATAAGTATTTGATCACCTACCAACCAGTAAGAATTCCGGCTCTCACAGACCTGTTAGTTTTTCTTTAAGAAGCCCTCCTGTTCTCCACTCATTACCTGTATTAACTGCACCTGTTTGAACTCGTTACCTGTATAAAAGACACCTGTCCACACACTCAATCAAACAGACTCCAACCTCTCCACAATGGCCAAGACCAGAGAGCTGTATAAGGACATCAGGGATAAAATTGTAGACATGCAACAGGCTGGGATGGGCTACAGGACAATAGGCAAGCAGCTTGGTGAGAAGGCAACAACTGTTGGCGCAATTATTAGAAAATGGAAGAAGTTCAAGATGACGGTCAATCACCCTCGGTCTGGGGCTCCATGCAAGATCTCACCTCGTGGGGCATCAATGATCATGAGGAAGGTGAGTTATCAGCCCAGAACTACACGGCAGGACCTGGTCAATGACCTGAAGAGAGCTGGGACCACAGTCTCAAAGAAAACCATTAGTAACACACTACACCGTCATGGATTAAAATCCTGCAGCGCACGCAAGGTCCACCTGCTCAAGCCAGCGCATGTCCAGGCCCGTCTGAAGTTTGCCAATGACCATCTGGATGATCCAGAGGAGGAATGGGAGAAGGTCATGTGGTCTGATGAGACAAAAATAGAGCTTTTTGGTCTAAACTCCACTCGCCGTGTTTGGAGGAAGAAGAAGGATGAGTACAACCCCAAGAACACCATCCCAACCGTGAAGCATGGAGGTGGAAACATCATTCTTTGGGGATGCTTTTCTGCAAAGGGTACAGGATGACTGCACCGTATTGAGGGGAGGATGGATGGGGCCATGTATCGCGAGATCTTGGCCAACAACCTCCTTCCCTCAGTAAGAGCATTGAAGATGGGTCGTGGCTGGGTCTTCCAGCATGACAACGACCCGAAACACACAGCCAGGGCAACTAAGGAGTGGCGCCGTAAGAAGCATCTCAAGGTCCTGGAGTGGCCTAGCCAGTCTCCAGACCTGAACCGAATAGAAAATCTTTGGAGGGAGCTGAAAGTCCGTATTGCCCAGCGACAGCCCCGAAACCTGAAGGATCTGGAGAAGATCTGTATGGAGGAGTGGGCCAAAATCCCTGCTGCAGTGTGTGCAAACCTGGTCAAGAACTACAGGAAACGTATGATCTCTGTAATTGCAAACAAAGGTTTCTGTACCAAATATTAAGATCTGCTTTTCTGATGTATCAAATACTTATGTCATGCAATAAAATGCAAATTAATTACTTAAAAATCATACAATGTGATTTTCTGGATTTTTGTTTTAGATTCCGTCTCTCATAGTTGAAGTGTACCCATGATAGAAATTACAGACCTCTACATGCTTTGTAAGTAGGAAAACCTGCAAAATCGGCAGTGTATCAAATACTTGTTCTCCCCACTGTATATGTGGTTGGTGTTTTTTGCCTCTGACCCTACTACGGGAGGCTGAGTCTCTGGCGTAGTGCTCTTCCATGCCGTCCCTAGGAGGTGTGCGTCAAGTCGCGCCAGGCTTTTTTGCGCTATACTCGACTTGAGGGTTGAGTGACTGATGTGATCTTCCCGTCCAGTCTTGTGCCCCCTCGAGCTCGAGCGGTGGAGGAGATCTTAGTGGGCTATACTCAGCCTTGTCTCAGGGTAGTAAGTTGGTGGTCTGTTGATATCTTTCTAGTGGTGAGGGGGCTGTGGCAAAGTGGGTGGGGTTATATCTTGCCTGGTTGGCCCTATACGGGGGTATCGTCGGACGGGGGCCACAGTGTCTCCCGACCCCCCGTCTCAGTCTCCAGTATCTGTGCTGCAATAGTCTATGTGTCTCAGGACTACCTGGCCTGGTGACTCCTGGCTGTCCCCAGTCCACCTGGTCGTGCTGCTGCTCCAGTTTCAACTGTTCTGCCTGCGGCTATGGAAACCTGACCTGTTCACCGGACATGCTACCTTGTCCTGGACCTGCTGTTTTCAACTCTCCCTCTCCTTCTCTCTCACTCTCCCTCTCTCTCTCTCTCTCTCTCTGTACCGCACCTGCTGTCTCTGCCTCTGAATGCTTGGCTATGAAAAGCCAACTGACATTTACTTCTGAGGTGCTGACCTGTTGCCCCCTCTACAACCACTGTGATTATTATTTGACCCTGCTGGTCATCTATGAGCATTTGCACATCTAGAAGAACAATCTGGCCTTAATGGCCATGTACTCTTATAATCTCCACCCAGGACAGCCAGAATAGGACTGGCCAACCCTCAGAGCCTGGTTCCTCTCTAGGTTTCTTCTGAGGTTCCTGCAGGGGTTTCTTCCTAGGTTCCTGCAGGTAGTTGTTCCTTGCCACCCTGCTTCTAGATCTGCATCGCTTGCTGTTTGGGGTTTTAAGCTGTATAAGCACTTTTTTCTGTATAAGTACTTTGTGTCATCTGCTGATGTAAAAAGGGCTTTATAAATACATGTGATCGATTGATTGATTAAATAGAGCCCGTATTTGGTCCGTTTTCATCACAACTTTTCATACTAATGACATGCAGCAAAATGTATATTCCAGTCTTGAATTTTCCATGGATACAGTAAATGGCCTATAAAACGAAAGTATAAACACTCCTGAATGCAAAGCATTCTTTGAGGTTTTTAATGGCATCTGTAGTATGAGTGGAGTGTGTTTGGTGAAATTGCAGTTGTTTCGCCTCCAAATTGCAGACAACATTCACTCACAGACTGTTTTTACCAATGATAAAATCAACCTTTCAAAACTGTAAGCTTGAAGCACCACAGAGGGAATGTTTCTAAGCACGCAAAAAAAAAAACACCTACTGTATTCCAGATACAGTGGCTAGAGACAAAAATCAATGGTAGTGGTAGGGTTCAGTTGAGTGCCAGGTGACATTATTTGACATTGTGTAGTCCTTTCCTACAGTCAGATGACCTAGTGGACTCATGGGTGGAATGTTATGTTCACAAACCCGCAGAAAATTCGATGCTTTTATGTCAAGCGTTTTTGTTATATTTCAGTCTTCTGTGATGTGTAATATTGGGATGTAAACTCAAAATGGACTACATTTCAACTCTATATCTGACATGGTACAGTTGTCTTATGTTTTTCAGCCCATAACCATGTGTATGAGGTGTATACTTTTGTTTCAAAGTAGACTTGTTTAAGACTACCAAGAATCACTCTGTGTGACCCTGATTTAGCCCACTGCAGTAAAAGGTTAAGCACTCTATTTATTGCATTGTTAGAATAGTACCCCCTAGTTCTGGCCTTGAAGTGGGGACCATTGTCCAGGTTGCTAAGGTTGTCCAGGTGCACCATGGTGTTGGAAGCTTTCTGTCTCCCAGTTAGACTTTTCAATGACTCTAGCATGGCGGGCATTGTCCTATCCCACGGTGCATCTGAAAAGAAGCAGCAGCCTTTTGTCAATGTCAGAGAGGTGACTTGTTTTTAACTCTTCGCAGACAGGCACTCACTGGAGTGTGTGTGTGTGTGTGTGTGTGTGTGTGTGTGTGTGTGTGTGTGTGTGTGTGTGTGTGTGTGTGTGTGTGTGTGTGTGTGTGTGTGTGTGTGTGTGTGTGTGTGTGTGTGTGTGTGTGTGTGTGTGTGTGTGTGTGTGTGTGTGTGAATGTGTGTGTGTGTGTGTGTGTGTTTGTCTAGCTTGAATAAGCCAGCTGCCCTTTCTTTGACCATGTACTGTGTTGCCCTCACTTTACTATGCTGCACTCGAAGCCCAATTTGAACCAGTGTTTTAATGTTGCTGTTTTAGGAGTAGCCTACATCTGGAGATTTTCCAAAAAGCTATAAAAGTGAGATTTCGAAGTGTACTATTTCATTGGAGTATGTGTTGATTTTTTAAAAACATATAAAGGCAGTCTTGACTAAATATGATATTAGAGGCGCTGAACGACTAGGAAATGTGCCTAGTTAATGACTAAAACATGATGGAAAAGACCAATAGAATGGGAGCCAAAGAGGAAGCCACAAAAGTACAACACTGTCAGCTCAAATTAGCCAGAAGAGCAGGAACAGCCAGAACTGATGATGTGTTTAATTTGTCCAAGTTGAGCCCACCTTTCACACAAGTGTACAGCTCATAGCTTTCAACACCGGCTATTCCAAAATATTCACACTTTCCCACATTATCCCCTGAGGAAAAGATGTCCTGGATTTCGCTCGGGATCGAGTTTATCTAGGAATACCGACGGTCAAGTTTCCGCCACACACGTACAGGATGTAACATCCCCTGTTCCCCTCGACTCCACACTTCCACTGACGAGGTATTAGTCCTATAGGAACAGATGCATATTCAAACTCCTCTCTCTTCTTCACTTTCTCTCTCACTTTTCCTCTCCTTCTCCACTCTACATTTCAAGCCCTACCCTGTAGGGGTAGGGTTTTTTGTCCGTGCGAGTGTGCAGCGGTGTCAGCTCTTTCCCCACGTTCCGCTACCAGATGGTTAATGTCACCTGAATAAGAAACACATTCCTTAATCAGATTTAGCAGAAAAAAAACACACTTCAATAATTCAATCGCCTCGTGGTCACCGGTCCCCAACAATGGGTTGACAGCAAAATAAAAGATGATCTCCTTCGAATAATTTGACACACTGAAATATCTTTAGTGCCTCACAAAAAAACAACCGGTGAGCTTGAGAGAGGACTCTAACATGGAATATATTATCTCAGGCTGATATGCAGCCAACTGGAATAGCAGAGAGGTGTGATAACATACATAAAACCAGCGCTTGACCCCCCAAAAAGATTTTAAAAACTAGCTAAACACCATACCCACACCTTTCTGCCTGTCTCTGCCTGTGTCTAGGTCTATCTAGAAACGTTCTGTCCAAAAACGATGCAGAAAAATGTATCCATGCTTTTGTCACTTCTAGGTTAGACTACTGCAATGCTCTACTTTCCGGCTACCCGGATAAAGCACTAAATAAACTTCAGTTAGTGCTAAACACAGCTGCTAGAATCTTGACTAGAACCCAAAAATTTGATCATATTACTCCAGTGCTAGCCTCTCTACACTGGCTTCCTGTTAAGGCTGATTTCAAGGTTTTACTGCTAACCTACTAAGCATTACATGGGCTTGCTCCTACCTATCGTTGCGATTTGTCCTGCCGTACATACCTACACGTACGCTACGGTCACAAGACGCAGGCCTCCTTACTGTCCCTAGAATTTCTAAGCAAACAGCTGGAGGCAGGGCTTTCTCCTATAGAGCTCCATTTTTATGGAATGGTCTGCCTACCCATGTGAGAGACGCAGACTCGGTCTCAACCTTTAAGTCTTTATTGAAGACTCATCTCTTCAGTAGGTTCTATGATTGAGTGTAGTCTGGCCCAGGAGTGTGAAGGTGAACGGAAAGGCACTTGAACAACAAACCGCACTTGCTGTCTCTGCCTGGCCGGTTCCCCTCTCTCCACCGGGATTCTCTGCCTCTAAACCAATTACAGGGGCTGAGTCACTGGCTTACTGGTGCTCTTCCATGCCATCCCTAGGAGGGGTGCGTCACTTGAGTGGGTTGAGTCACTGATGTGATCTTCCTGTCCGGGTTGGTGTCACCCCTTGGGATGTGCCGTGGCGGAGATCTTTGTGGCCTATACTCGGCCTTGTCTCAGGATGGTAAGTTGGTGGTTGAAGATATCCCTCTAGTGGTGTGGGGGCTGTGCTTTGACAAAGTGGGTGGGGTTATATCCTGCCTGTTTGGCCCTGTCCGGGGGTATCGTCGGATGGGGCCACAGTGTCTCCCGACCCCTCATCAAATCAAATCAAAGTTGTTTTGTCACGTGCGCCGAATACAACAGGTGTAGACCTTACAGTGAAATGCTTACTTACAGGCTCTAACCAATAGTGCGAAAAAAAGGTGTGTGTGTGTGTGTGTGTGTGTGTGTGTGTGTGTGTGTGTGTGTGTGTGTGTGTGTGTGTGTGTGTGTGTGTGTGTGTGTGTGTGTGTGTGTGTGTGTGTGTGTGTGTGTGTAGGTAAGTAAAGAAATAAAACAACAGTAAAAATACATTTGAAAATAACAGTAGCAAGGCTACATACAGACACCGGATAGTCAGGCTTATTGAGGTAGTATGTACATGTAGGTATGGTTAAAGTGACTATGCAGATATGATGAACAGAGAGTAGCAGTAGCGTAAAAAGAGGGGTTGGCGGGTGGTGGGACACAATGCAGATAGCCCGGTTAGCCAATGTGCAGGAGCACTGGTTGGTCGGGCCAATTGAGGAATTATGTACATGAATGTATAGTTAAAGTGACTATGCATGTAAGATAAACAGAGAGTAGCAGCAGCGTAAAAGAGGGGTTGGGGGGGCACACAATACAAATAGTCCGGGTAACCATTTGGTTACCTGTTCAGGTGTCTTATGGCTTGGGGGTAAAAACTGTTGAGAAGCCTTTTTGTCCTAGACTTGGCACTCCGGTACCGCTTGCCATGCGGTAGTAGAGAGAACAGTCTACGACTGGGGTGGCTGGGGTCTTTGACAATTTTTAGGGCCTTCCTCTGACACCGCCTGGTGTAGATGTCCTGGATGGCAGGCAGCTTTGCCCCAGTGATGTACTGGGCCGTACGCACTACCCTCTGAAGTGCCTTGCGGGTGGAGGCCGAGCAATTGCCGTACCAGGCAGTGATGCAACCTGTCAGGATGCTCTCGACGTTGCAGCTGTAGAACCTTTTGAGGATCTCAGGACCCATAACAAATCTTTTTAGTTTCCTGAGGTCGTGCCCTCTTCACGACTGTCTTGGTGTGTTTGGACCATTCTAGTTTGTTGTTGATGTGGACGCTAAGGAACTTGAAGCTCTCAACCTGCTGCACCACAGCCCCATCAATGAGAATGGGGGCGTGCACGGTGCTCCATTTCCTGTAGTCCACAATCATCTCCTTAGTCTTGGTTACGTTGAGGGATAGGTTGTTATTCTGGCACCACCCGGCCAGGTCTCTGACCTCCTCCCTATAGGCTGTCTCGTCGTTGTCGGTGATCAGGCCTACCACTGTTGTGTCGTCTGCAAACTTAATGATGGTGTTGGAGTCGTGCCTGGCCATGCCGTCGTGGGTGAACAGGGAGTACAGGAGTGGACTGAGCACGCACCCCTGGGGAGCTCCAGTGTTGAGGATCAGCGTGGCAGATGTGTTGCTACCTACCCTCCCCACCTGGGGGCGGCACGTCAGGAAGTCCAGGATCCAGTTGCAGACGGAGGTGTTTTGTCCCAGGTTCCTTAGCTTAGTGATGAGCTTTGAGGGTACTATGGTGTTGAACGCTGAGCTGAAGTCAAAGAATAGCATTCTCACGTAGGTTTTCCTTTTGTCCAGGTGGGAAAGGGCAATGTGGAGTGCAATAGAGATTGCATCATCTGTGGATCTGTTTGGGCGGTATGCAAATTGGAGTGGGTCTAGGGTTTCTGGGATGATGGTGATGATATGAGCCATTAACAACATTTCAAAGAACTTCATGGCTACGGACGTGAGTGCTACGGGTCTGTAGTCATTTATGGAGGTTGCCTTTGTGTTCTTGGGCACTGGGACTATGGTGGTCTGCTTGAAACATGTTGGTATTACAGACTCAATCAGGGACATGTTGAAAATGTCAGTGAAGACACCTGCCAGTTGGTCAGCACATGCCCGGAGTACACGTCCTGGTAATCCGTCTGGCCCCACAGCCTTGTATATGTTGACCTGTTTTCAAGGTCTTATTCAAGTCGGCTACGGAGAGCGTGATCACACAGTCGTCCAGAACAGTTGATGCTCTCATGCATGCCTCAGTGTTGCTTGCCTCGAAGCGAGCATAGAAGTGATTTAGCTCGTCTGGTAGGCTCGTGTCACTGGGCAGCTCGCGGCTGTGCTTCCCTTTGTTGTCTGTAATAGTTTGCAAGCCCTGCCACATCCGACAAGCGTCAGAGCTGGTGTGGTATGATTCAATCTTAGCCCTGTATTGACTCTTTGCCTGTTTGATGGTTTGTCGCAGGGCATAGCGGGATTTCTTGTAAGCTTACGGGTTAGAGTCCCGCACCTTGAAAGCGGCAGCTCTACCCTTTAGCTCAGTGGGAATGTTTTCTGTAAACCATGCTTTCTGGTTGGGGTATGTACGTACAGTCACTGTGGGGACGACGTCCTCGATGCACTTGTCACGGCTGTTGAAAGATGAGGACCAAGGTGCAGCGTAGTAAGCGTACATTTTATTTTATTGAATAAGAGATGACGCCGAACAAAACAATAAACACTACAAAAAACAAACCTTGAAGCTTAAAGGCTATGTGCCCTAAACAAAGTCAACTTCCCACAAAGACAGGTGGGAAAAAAGGCTACCTAAGTATGGTCCCCAATCAGAGACAACGATAGACAGCTGTCCCTGATTGAGAACCATACCCGGCCAAAACATAGAAATACAAAATCATAGAAACACAAAACATAGAATGCCCACCCCAACTCACGCCCTGACCAAATCAAAATAGAGAAATAAAAAGGATCTCTAAGGTCAGGGGGTGACAGCACTTATTGATAAAGCCAGTGACTGATGTGGTGTATTCCTCAATGTCATCCAGTCATGTTCCAGTCTGTGATAGCAAAACAGTCCTGTAGTTTAACATCTGCTTCATCTGACCACTTTTTTATAGACCGGGTCACTGGTGCTTCCTGCTTTAATTTTTGCTTGTAAGCAGGAATTAGGAGGATAGAGTTGTGGTCGGATTTACCAAATGGAGGGCGAGGGAGAGCTTTGTATGCGTCTCTGTGTATGGAGTACAGGTGATCTAGAATTTCTTTCCTTCTGGTTGCACATTTAACATGTTGATAGAGGTTTGGTAGAACTGATTTAAGTTTCCCTGCATTAAAGTCTCCGGCCACTAGGGGCGCCACCTCTGGGTGAGTGGTTTCCTGTTTGCTTATTTCCTTATACAGCTGTCTGTCTCAGCCTCCAGTATTATTATTATTATTAAAAAAAAAAAATCTCACCTTTATTTATCCAGGTAGGCAAGTAGGCAAGTAGAGGTAGGCAAGTAGAGAACAAGTTCTCATTTACAATTGCGACCTGGCCAAGATAAAGCAAAGCAGTTCAACACATACAACAACACAGAGTTAAACATGGAGTAAAACGTACATACAGTCAATAATACAGTATAAAAATAAAAATAAGTAAAACACTGGAATGGTAGATTTGCAGTGGAAGAATGTGCAAAGTAGAAAATAAAGAAAAAAAAAAAATAATAATAAAAAGAAAAAAAAAAAAATACAGTAGGGGAAGAGGTAGTTGTTTGTGCTAAATTATAGATGGGCT
Organism: Salvelinus alpinus; assembly: GCF_045679555.1. Classification (NCBI taxonomy): domain Eukaryota; kingdom Metazoa; phylum Chordata; class Actinopteri; order Salmoniformes; family Salmonidae; genus Salvelinus; species Salvelinus alpinus. The sequence continues at coordinate 32,671,572 of NC_092110.1, forward strand.
ACGTACAGGTGCAGTAATCTGTGAGCTGCTCTGACAGCTGGTGCTTAAAGCTAGTGAGGGAGATAAGTGTTTCCAGTTTCAAAGATTTTTGTTGTTCGTTCCAATCATTGGCAGCAGAGAACTGGAAGGAGAGGCGGCCAAAGGAGGAATTGGTTTTGGGGGTGACCAGAGAGATATACCTGCTGGAGCGCGTGCTACAGGTGGGTGCTGCTATGGTGACCAGCGAGCTGAGATAAGGGGGGACTTTACCTAGCAGGGTCTTGTAGATGACCCTGGGTTTGGCGACGAGTATGAAGCGAGGGCCAGCAAACGAGAGCGTACAGGTCGCAGTGGTGGGCAGTATATGGGGATTTGGTGACAAAACGGATGGCACTGTGATAGACTGCATCCAATTTATTGAGTAGGGTATTGGAGGCTATTTTGTAAATGACATTGCCGAAGTCGAGGATCGGTAGGATGGTCAGTTTTACGAGGTTATGCTTGGCAGCATGAGTGAAGGATGCTTTGTTGCGAAATAGGAAGCCAATTCTAGATTTAACTTTGGATTGGAGATGTTTGATGTGAGTCTGGAAGGAGAGTTTACAGTCTAACCAGACACCTAGGTATTTGTTGTTGTCCACATATTCTAAGTCAGAACCGTCCAGAGTAGTGATGCTAGACAGGCGGGCAGGTGCAGGCAGCGATCGGTTGAAGAGCATGCATTTAGTTTTACTTGTATTTAAGAGCAGTTGGAGGTCATGGAAGGAGAGTTGTATGGCATTGAAGATCGTCTGGAGGGTTGTTAACACAGTGTCCAAAGAAGGGCCAGAAGTATACAGAATGGTGTCGTCTGCGTAGAGGTGGATCAGAGACTCACCAGCAGCAAGAGCAACAATCATTGATGTATACAGAGAAGAGAGTCGGCCCAATAATTGAACCCTGTGGCACCCCCATAGAGATTGCCAGAGGCCCGAACAACAGGCCCTCCAATTTGACACACTGAACTCTATCAGAGAAGTAGTTGGTGAACCAGGCGAGGCAATCATTTGAGAAACCAAGGCTATCGAGTCTGCCGATGAGGATGTGGTGATTGACAGAGTCGAAAGCCTTGGCCAGGTCAATGAAAACGGCTGCACAGTATTGTTTCTTATCGATGGCGGTTAAGATATCGTTTAGGACCTTGAGCGTGGCTGAGGTGCACCCATGACCAGCTCTGAAACCAGAATGCATAGCGGAGAAGGTGCGGTGGGATTCGAAATGGTCGGTAATCTGTTTGTTGACTTGGCTTTCGAAGACCTTGGAAAGGCAGAGTAGGATAGATATAGGTCTGTAGCAGTTTGGGTCAAGAGGGTTCCCCCCTTTGAAGAGGGGGATGACCGCAGCTGCTTTCCGATCTTTGGGAATCTCAGACGACACGAAAGAGAGGTTGAACAGGCTAGTAATAGGGGTTGCAACAATTTCGGCAGATAATTTTAGAAAGAAAGGGTCCAGATTGTCTAGCCCGGCTGATTTGTAGGGGTCCAGATTTTGCAGCTCTTTCAGAACATCAGCTGACTGGATTTGGGAGAAGGAGAAATGGGGAAGGCTTGGGCGAGTTGCTGTGGGGGATGCAGTGCTGTTGACCGGGGTAGGGGTAGCCAGGTGGAAAGCATGGCCAGCCGTAGAAAAATGCTGATTGAAATTCTCAATTAGGGTGGTTTTATCGGTGGTGACAGAGTTTCCTATCCTCAGTGCAGTGGGCAGCTGGGAGGAGGTGTTCTTATTCTCCATGGACTTTATAGTGTCCCAGAACTTTTTTGAGTTTGTGTTGCAGGAAGCAAATTTCTGCTTGAAAAAGCTAGCCTTGGCTTTTCTAACTGCCTGTGTATATTGGTTTCTAACTTCCCTGAAAAGTTGCATATCACGGGGGCTGTTCGATGCTAATGCAGAAAGCCATAGGATGTTTTTGTGTTGGTTAAGGCCCTTCAGGTCTGGAGAGAACCAAGGGCTATATCTGTTCCTGGTTCTAAATTTCTTGAATGGGGCATGCTTATTTAAGATGTTGAGGAAGGCATTTAAAAAAAATAACCAGGCATCCTCTACTGACGGGATGAGGTCAATATCCTTCCAGGATACCTGGGCCAGGTCGATTAGAAAGGCCTGCTCGCTGAAGTGTTTCAGGGAGCGTTTGACAGTGATGAGTGGAGGTCATTTGATCGCTAACCCATTACGGATGCAGGCAATGAGGCAGTAATCGCTGAGATCTTGGTTGAAAACAGCAGAGGTGTATTTAGAGGGCAAGTTGGTAAGGATGATATCTATGATATCCCTCTAGTGGTGTGGGGGCTGTGCTTTGGCAAAGTGGGTGGGGTTATATCCTTCCTGTTTGGCCCTGTCCGGGGGTATCATCGGATGGGGCCACAGTGTCTCCTGACCCCTCCTGTCTCAGCCTCCAGTATTTATGCTGCAGTAGTTTATGTGTCGGGGGGCTAGGGTCAGTTTGTTATATCTGGAGTACTTCTCCTGTCTTATCCGGTGTCCTGTGTGAATTTAAGTATGCTCTCTCTAATTCTCTCTTTCTCTCTTTCTTTCTTTCTCTCTCTCGGAGGACCTGAGCCCTAGGACCATGCCTCAGGACTACCTGGCATGATGACTCCTTGCTGTCCCCAGTCCACCTGGCCGTGCTGCTGCTCCAGTTTCAACTGTTCTGCCTGCGGCTATGGAACCCTGACCTGTTCACCGTCCCAGACCTGCTGTTTTAAACTCTCTAGAGACAGCAGGAGCGGTAGAGATACTCTGAATGATCGGCTATGAAAAGCCAACTAACAGTTACTCTCTCGACATCCACTGTGATTATTATTATTTGACCCTGCTGGTCATCTATGAACATTTGAACATCTTGGCCATGTTCATGTTCTGGCATAGCCAGAAGAGGACTGGCCACCCCTCATAGCCTTGTTCCTCTCTAGGTTTCTTCCCAGGTTCTGGCCTTTCTAGGGAGTTTTTCCTAGCCACCGTGCTTCTACACCTGCATTGCTTGCTGTTTGGGGTTTTAGGCTGGGTTTCTGTACAGCTCTTTGTGACATCAGCGGATGTAAGAAGGGCTTTATAAATAAATGTGATTTGATTTGATATCTGTGTCTGCCTGTGTCTATGTCTATCTGTGTCTGCCTGTGTCTATGTCTATCTGTGTCTGCCTGTGTCCAGGTCTATCTGTCTCTTCCTGTGTCTAGGTCTATCTGTCTCTGCCTGTTTCTAGGTCTATTTGTCTCTGCCTGTTTCTAGGTCTATCTGTCTCTGCCTGTTTCTAGGTCTATCTCTGTCTGCCTGTGTCTAGGTCTATCTGTCTCTGCCTGTGTATAGGTCTATCTGTCTCTGCCTGTGTCTAGGTCTATCTGTCTCTGCCTGTCTCTGCCTGTGTCTAGGTCTGTCTATGTCTGCCTGTCTCTGCCTGTATTTTTTCTCTGCCTCTTGGCATGGCATTGCCCGAGGATGCCCGGAGGTGTCTGTGGCAGCCTATTCCATTAGCTACCTGTGTAGGCCCATGCCTCTCGTTGCTCAGAGATACCCTTCTACTGATGAGCAGATCCCAGATTCCCAGAGATCCCAGAGCAGATCCTGGATTCCCAGAGATCCCAGAGCAGATCCTGGATTCCCAGAGATCCCACAACAACCAATGTGCACCTGAAGCCATCTGTCACGGGATAGGAAAGGATAGGAGCACCTCCACCTTCCCTCTGACCACTTAGCTTCTTCCTTTCACTCAGACAGCACATGGACAGCACATGATTGGCTTTCATAGTTGGGGGGCATCGCCTCACAACCTGAAAACAACCTAAGAACATGAGGAACATGATCCGGAACAAGGTGTTAGACACTGACATTCCTGAAGACAAGAAACTCATTCATAATATATGTTCAAGAATGTAGTGTTGCCCATGCTAGCTAATAGAAAATGAGTTTAGGGACTTGTGACATATAACTACACTGGTTAAATGGCACTATTTTGACATACTCTAATGAGGCGCTGTAATGTTTTAGAGTAGTGTGGAAAATGATCTATAGCGCATGGTTTTAGTCTAGTGTTTAAACTGTCGTAATGCTTTGAGTTAAACTCCATCTTTAATTAACTGCTTGACACACACACAGAAAACACAACAACATGTGTTGATGTATGGTGCAATACCAAATTATATTTGCTTAATTATTGGACACCGGAAATCAGGAACAGCTGTTTCGGAGAGACACTAATGATGTCATGCCCAGAATCATCAATAGGGAGCCTTACACCACGGGAGGCTGTCACTCAACCGACAGGATGGGAGCGCCAGGGCCTCTGTTTGGGGAAGTCACCTGTCACTCATCTGTGCGGCCGTGGGGGAGCAGCTGGGCCAGCCAATCAGAGGCGGTCCCAGCACAGCAGGCCCGGGACCAGAAAGAATGGAGCCATCTGGTAGGAGGGCGGGTAACGAAGACTCTACATGGGGAGCAAAATAGAGCAATGACACGCGGTAGATAGGTCGGCGTGGAGAAGAGGAAGATATAACGAGGACATCCTGTCCATCAATGCTGCCAAGGCTGTTGTTCAGTCTTATTCTGATTAAAATCAGATGCACAGGAGGTTGGTGGCACCTTCATTGGGGAGAACAGGCTTGTGTTAATGACTGGAGCGGAATCAGTGGAATGGTATCAAATACATCAAACACATGGTTTCCATGGTTTACATTTGCTCCGTTCCAGCCATTATTATGAGCCGTCCTCCCCTCAGCAGCCACCTGTGGTCAGATGATGTTTGCAATAGACATGTCAATGACCTCTGTGATAGATATCAGTGATAAACCTTAGTGATAGATCTCAGAGAAAGACCTTAGTAATAGATCTCAGAGAAAGACCTTAGTGATAGATCTCAGAGAAACACCTTAGTGATAGATCTCAGAGATAGATCTCAGATAAAGACCTTAGTGATAGATCTCAGAGATAGATCTCAGAGAAAGACCTTAGTGATAGATCTCAGAGATAGACCTTAGTGATAGATCTCAGAGAAACACCTTAGTGATAGATCTCAGAGAAAGACCTTAGTGATAGATCTCAGAGATAGATCTCAGAGAAAGACCTTAGTGATAGATCTCAGAGATAGATCTCAGAGATAGACCTTAGTGATAGATCTCAGAGAAACACCTTAGTGATAGATCTCAGAGATAGACCTCAGTGATAGATCTCAGTGATATATCTCAGGGATAGACCTCAGAGATAGACCTCAGTGATACTCAGTGATAGATCTCAGTGATAGACCTCAGTAATAGATCGCAGTGATAGATCTCAGTGATAGACCTCAGAGAAAGACTTCAATGATAGATCTCAGTGATAGATCTCAGTGAAAGACCTCAGAGATAGACCTCAGTGATAGATGTCAGTGATAGACTTCCCAGTGCAGGAGCGTGTGGTCAGCATTAAGATAATGTCCAAGACTCGTGTAACAAATATTCCATTGTTTAGTGACACATACCATGTATCAACACATAGCACCCTTATCATTGTGGTATCATTGTACCTAATGACCATAACATACCCAGCTGAAGGATATTCCTGTGATGACAGCAGAGGTTTATTGGTCAGAATGGATTAGCAAATATCAACATTTAAACTAACAAATTGAAAATGATGACAACAATGACGATGAATTCAATTGGGGTGAAAACACATTTGAACATGTTCGACACCCAGTACTTTCTCTATATGTAACAGTAGTCTTTATTACTTTGATAAGAAACAGATCTGCTTTGAGATAGTTCACAGGAAATGGGATTGAATGGGAATCTGTGTGCTATATTTACTAAATCATCATAAATATTGGTTAATGATAGACTACACCCAAATTGCTGAGTAGAGTATTGGAAGCATAATCTCAATCTCGTTAATTTCTCAATAAAATCCTCTGCAGAATTTCACAATTAGCATTTTGGTATCGAGATAGAGAGAGAGATGGAGAGATGGAGAGAGAGAGAGAGAGATGGAGAGAGAGAGAGAGAAATAATGCATGCAGAGCAGAATTAGGCCGATACCCACTAATTATCAAAATCCAGAAAAGAGCCGTTAAATTCTACAACCACCTAAAAGGAAGCGATTCCCAAACCTTCCATAACAAAGCCATCACCTACAGAGAGATGAACCTGGAGAAGAGTCCCCTAAGCAAGCTGGTCCTAGGGCTCTGTTCACAAACACAAACACACCCCACAGAGCCCCAGGACAACAGCACAATTAGACCCAACCAAATCATGAGAAAACAAAAAGATAATTACTTGACACATTGGAAAGAATTAACAAAAAAACAGAGCAAACTAGAATGCTATTTGGCCCTAAACAGAGAGTACACAGTGGCAGAATACCTGACCACTGTGACTGACCCAAACTTAAGGAAAGCTTTGACTATGTACAGACTCAGTGAGCATAGCCTTGCTATTGAGAAAGGCCGCCGTAGGCAGACATGGCTCTCAAGAGAAGACAGGCTATGTGCTCACTGGCCACAAAATGAGCTGCACTTCCTAACCTCCTGCCCAATGTATGACCATATTAGAGAGACATATTTCCCTCAGATTACACAGATCCACAAAGAATTTGAAAACAAATCCAATTTTGATAAACTCCCATATCTACTGGGTGAAATTCCACAGTGTGCCATCACAGCAGCAAGATTTGTGACCTGTTGCCACAAGAAAAGGGCAACCAGTGAAGAACAAACACCATTGTAAATACAACCCATATTTATGCTTATTTATTTTAACTTGTGTGCTTTAACCATTTGTACATTGTTACAACACTGTATATATATATAATATGACATTTGTAATGTCTTTCTTGTTTTGAAACTTCTGTATGTGTAATGTTTACTGTTAATTTGTATTGTTTATTTCACTTTTGTGTATTATCTACCTCACTTGCTTTGGCAATGTTAACACATGTTTCCCATGCCAATAAAGCCCCTTGAATTGAATTGAATTGAATTGAGAGAGAGAAAGAGAAAGAGAAAGAGAAAGAGAGAAAGAGAGAGAGAGAGAGAGAGAGAGAGAGAGAGAGAGAGAGAGAGAGAGAGAGAGAGAGAGAGAGAGAGAGAGAGAGAGAGAGATGGAGAGAGAGAGAGAGAGAGAGAGAGAGAGAGAGAGAGAGAGAGAGAGAGAGAGAGAGAGAGAGAGAGAGAGAGAGAGAGAGAGAGAGAGAGAGCCAAACAGGCGGAGAGAAAGAGAGAGAGAGAGAGAGAGAGAGAGAGAGAGAGAGAGAGAGAGAGAGAGAGAGAGAGAGAGAGAGAGAGAGAGAGAGAGAGAGAGAGAGAGAGAGAGAAAGAGAGAAAGAGAGAGAGAGAGAAGAGAGAGAGAGAGAGAGAGAGAGAGAGAGAGAGAGAGAGAGAGAGAGAGAGAGAGAGAGAGAGAGAGAGAGAGAGAGAGAGAGAGAGAGAGAGAGAGAGAGAGAGAGAGAGGGAGAGAGCCAAACAGGCGGAGAGAGAGAAAGAGAGAATAGAGAGAGAGAAACTGTCCATCTCGAGTAGGTTTTCTACCCTTTTCCCAGCGGAGAGGATATAGTAGATAATTACCAATTCTAAAACATGTATCTTTGTGTGGCGCTCTGAAAGGAGAAACTCTCAAGCGTTGAGGAGATAAAGGCCTAAACAAAAGGGGCCCGAATTGGACCAGGATTAGCTTTAATGGTGGTAATTACAAGAGGGGATAACATCATGGTACTCTATGCCCATCACAACGGGCCTCCTATCACAGGGTGGACGTCAGGAGAGAGGGGGAACAACGTGTGAATCAGCTAGGGCCTCTATCCTGTTCGGCTGGCTCGCCAACTGGTGCACATTATTTTGTAAAACACTTGGGTGAACCCATCGATGCCTGGCTTGCCTGCCCTCTTTGCACTAAAAGCTACTATCCCACCGCCCCAATAATGGCTGATGCATAAAAAAAGGAGGCCCTCCAACACTGTTGCTTCTTGAATTACAGTCTGAGCTGATGGCTCAGATAAGAGCTACCCTACAGACAGGCCTGCGCTCAGCCTCAGCTTATAGTATGTCCGGTAACGATTTAATATGACTGACCACATCCATTTCGCATTTACAACACATCTATAAGGATTACATTAACATGTTATAACAGGTTCCAACGTCATTATTAAAGGTTAATGAAATACATCCATGGCATATCTATATCGCATTCATCTTATGCTATGTAAGAGCTCATATTTAGGTATCTTAATAGATGCATTATTACAATGACAGCATAGTGTCATTATTATTGTTGTTCTCAAAAGTGTGCTTCTGCCATACCAGTGTTAGTGAATATGCCCAAAGACCCAACCACATTTAGGAAATGATGTTGATATATAGCTGGCACTAGCCCCATTTCCCCCACAGGCTGGTATATGCCTGTGACTTAACTTCTTCTTCTTCTTAGTCTTCTTACTGAGGTCAATGGTGCATGAAGATCCCCACAGGTTTGAATCCTCAGGGTAAAGTTTATAGATCAGATCTTGTAGTTGAGGGTCATATCATAACTCTGTCGTAACTCAATCTCATTAACAGCCCTCCTCCACATCACAATTAATTTGGTCATAACGGTCTATAACACACACATGAAGGGTCTATCTATGAATTCTATGCAGTCAAAGTAAAGTCAAATATATTTTCCCATTCATGAAGCATTTATAGCTAAGCACTTCATGGTAATTAACTTTGCAGTTTGACACGCTTATCTTTAACACCAACATTAAAGGTTAATGTATGAATTATATGTAGTAATTTGTATTTATAAAGCAATTATAAACACGCCTCACTTATCAACAAGAATAAGGATACAACACAGAATGTTAAAAGATGTAGCTATGAATTTTTAAAAACATTTTACAGATGTTGCTAGCTAGCTAGCACAGAAAACAATTGCTGAGGACATCGCTGAAGAATCCTACTATTGACAATTTCTCAGTTTGACTTTTTTTAAATTTAACAACGATTCTTATTCAAAGTATTCAAATTCAATTCCCCATTTCAGACTCATAACAATATATATTTTAGTGAGTAAAATATACTAACACAGGGTGGTAAAGCTAGCTAGCGTTTCTCCCTTATTCACTAAAGTACCTACCTAGCAGCTAGGTAAGCCCCTGACATATGGTCAACACATTTTCCAACTCGGTAAATAGCTATAACGTTACAAAATCATAATAAAACTCATGAAATTATGTTAGCTATTTCACTATTTACATTGCAGTTTTGCACAAAAGGAACCTTATAAAATTGGACAAATTAAAAGGTAGGAAGCATGAGTTTTTACTCACCAAAGTAACAACACTGTATGGTTAAAGACATTAACTTAGTTGTAGTCACGATCTGGTTAGCTATATGTCACGTCCTGACAATAGAAAGCCTGTATTTTCTATGGTAGAGTAGGTCAGGGCGTGACTAGGGGTGTTTAGTCTAGTTTATTATTTCTATGTGGGGTTCTAGGTTAATTTTTCTATGTTGGTGTTTGTGTATGATTTCCAATTAGAGGCAGCTGGTAATCATTGTCTCTAATTGGGGATCATACTTAAGTTGCATTTTTTCCACCTGTGGGTTATGGGATATTGTTTATGTTTAGTTGCCTGTTCGCACTGAATTGTCGTCACGGTTCGATTATTCTTTATTTGTTTTTGTATTTACTTAAGTTTCACTTTCATAAAAATATATGGAACTCAACATACGCTGCGCCGTGGTCCAATCATTATTACAAACAACGTGACACTATAGCTACAAGCATAGTTATGTTTTAGCGTTATGACATATTTAATAACTTTTTCCCAGATATCTTCGGAACTGCCTACAATGCACTGTTTCTCAATATCATATGAAGAACCGGTGCTACCTAGCTAGCTCCAGCTGGCTAACGTTAGTTACTAGCATGTACTTAGATTCCAAACCAAGTGTTAATTTTTTTTAAATTTATATCCAAAAACCTCAGTTTACATTGGCGCCATGTTCAGAAATGCCTCCAAAATATCCGGAGAAATTGCAGAGAGCCACGTCAAATAACAGAAATACTCATCATAAACTTTGATGAAAGGTACATGTTTTACATAGAATTAAAGATACACTTGTTCTTAATGCAACCGCTGTGTCAGATTTCAAAAAGCTTTACGGCAAAAGCACAATATTCAATAATCTGAGAACAGCGTTCAGCCACAAAAGGAAGCCATACAGTTACCCGCCAAATTGTGGAGTCAACAAAAGTTATTTTGTTATGCTGATTTTCATCGGAATGCACTCCCAGGACTCCCACAAGAAATGTTTGTTTTGTTCGGTAATGTCCATCATTTATGTCCAAATAGCTATTTTTGTTAGCGTGTTTGGTAAACAAATCCAAAGTCAGGAAGCGCGTTCACTAGAAGCAGACGAAATGTCAAAAAGTTCCGTAACAGTCAGTAGAAACATGTCAAATGATGTATTGAATCAATCTTTAGGATGTTATTAACATAAATCTTCAATAAAGTTCCAACCGGAGAATTCCATTGTCTTCAGAAGTGTGATGGAACAGAGCTCCCTCTCATGTGAACGCGCATGGTCAGAGCATGGTCAGGTCATGGTAGACCTGACTCATTCCTCTCTCCTTCGGCCCCACTTCACAGTAGACGCATCAGACAAGGTTCTACAGACTGTTGACATCTAGTGGAAGCCGTAGGAAGTGTAAACTGACCCATATCCCACTGTGTATTCGATAGGCGATGAGTTGAAAATCGACCAACCTCAGATTTCCCACTTCCTGTTTGGATTTCTTCTCAGGTTTTTGCCTGCCATATGAGTTCTGTTATACTCACAGACATCATTCAAACAGTTTTAGAAACGTCAGAATGTTTTCTATCCAATACTAATAATAATATGCATATTTTAGCAACTGGGACTGAGGAGCAGGCAGTTTACTCTGGGCACGACTGGGCAACTTTCATCCAAGCTACTCAATACTGCCCCTGCAGCCATAAGAACTCATTTTCAACCACTCCACAAAATTCTTGTTAAAAAACTATAGTTTTGGCAAGGCAGTTAGGACATCTACTTTGTGCATGACACAAGTCATCTTTCAAACAATTGTTTACAGACAGATTATTTCACTCATAACTCACTGTATCACAATTCCACTGGGTCAAAAGTTTACATACACTAAGTTGACTTTGCCTTTCAACAGCTTGGAAAATTCCAGAAAATTATGTCATGGCTTTAGTAGCTTTAGTAGCTAGGCTAATTGACATCATTTGAGTCAATTGGAGGTGTACCTGTGGATGTATTTCAAGGCCTACCTTCAAACTCAGTGGCTCTTTGCTTGACATCATGGGAAAATCTAAAGAAATCAGCCAAGACCTCAGAAATAAAATTGTGGACCTCCACAAGTCTGGTTCATCCTTGGGAGCAATTTCCAAATGCCTGAAGGTACCACGTTCATCTGTACAAACAATAGTACGCAAGTATAAAACACCATGGGACCACTCGGCCGTCATGCCGCTCAGGAAGGAGACGCGTTCTGTCTCCTAGAGATGAATGTACTTTGGTGCAAAAAGTGCAAATCAATCCCAGAACAACAGCAAAGGACCTTGTGAAGATGCTGGAGGAAACAGGTACAGAAGTATTTACATCCACACTAAAACGAGTCCTATATCGACATAACCTGAAAGGCCTCTCAGCAAGGAAGAAGCCACTGCTCCAAAACCGCCATAAAAAAACGCCAGTTTGCAACTGCACATGGGGACAAAGATCGTACTTTTTGGAGAAATGTCTTCTGGTCTGATGAAAACAAAATAGAACTGTTTGGCCATAATGACCATCATTATGTTTGGAGGAAAAAGGGGGAGGTTTGCAAGCCGAAGAACGCCATCCCAACCATGAATTATGGGGGTGGCAGCATCATTTTGTGGGGGTGCTTTGCTGCAGGAGGGACAGGTGCACTTCACAAAATAGATGGCATCATGAGGGAGCAAAATTATGTGGATATATTGAAGCAACATCTAAAGACATCAGTCAGGAAGTAAAAGCTTGGTCGCAAATGGGTCTTCCAAATAGACAATGACCCCAAGCATACTTCCAAAGTTGTGGCAAAATGGCTTAACTTCTCTAGGGTAGGGGGCAGTCTTCGGAATTTTGGATGAAATGCATGCCCAAATTAAACTACCTGCTTCTCGGGCCCAGAAGATATTATATGCATATAACTGGTAGATTCGGATAGAAAACACTCTAAAGTTTCCAAAACTGTTAAAATAGTGTCTGTGAGTATAACAGAACTGATTTGGCAGGCAAAAACCTGAGAAAAATCCATTCAGGAAGTAGTTTTTTCTTGGTTTTGTAGTTTTCTATTCAATGCCATTACAGTATCCATTGATTTAGGACTCAAATTGCAGTTTCTATGCCTTCCACTAGATGTCAACAGTCTTTAAAAATTGTTTCACGCTTGTATTCTGAAAAATGAGGAAGTAAGAGCAGTCTGAATGAGTGGACCCTAAAGTGGCACAGAGCTTTTTCATGCGCGAGACCGAGAGAGTGCGTTTCTTGTTAAGAAACAGAAACCAGTTGCTTTTGTTTTGACCAGAGATATGTATATAATGATGAGATGCTCATGTCTCCACCCCAACAAAGGGAGTCATTGTCCCAAAGGCAGGAAGGCAGGCAACAAGCTTAGGTCAGTTTTGGACAGATTTGGTCAAGAGTGAAACCTCTCACTTTTCCTCTTCCTCTCTGTTTTGACTGCAGATCAAAGGTGAATGGTCAGTGTGGCATCACTTCCTGTTGACAGCCCAGCATTCATCTGGCTTCTTAATAGCTATTTCTGTTATTTTAAATGTGCAAACATGGTATGGCAGAAGTACACTTTTGAAAACATCCCATAATGATGACACTACGCTGTCGTTGTAATAATGCATCTAGTAAGATACATAAATATGAGCTCTTGCATAGCATGAAATAAATGCACTATAGATATGCTATGGATATATTTAAATATGTAATATGGTTGGGACATGTTATAACAAGTTCATAAAATGCTTATAGATGTGTAATTCATGGGTTATGGATATGTAGTCAAAGTAAATCGTTACCGGATGTGCCATAGGAAGTCGAAGCAATGCAGCGCCTAGGATAAAATGTTATTATCCAAAGGCTATTTCTACTGATGAAAGAGCGAATACAAGATAGCCGCCCAGCCATTTGTCTAAACAAAAACACAACTCATAAAAGCTGTGGGACATTGAGCAACCCTTAAGGCTGTAATTGATCTGCTTTTAAATCTTGGGTTCTGCAATCTAATTTGAATATCAACCCTTTATCCACCTCAGACATTAGTACATACGGAATCTCAAGCAGTTATTTTCTCCAGCTACGTAGTGTATGTGTTACCGGACAGATTATAGCCTAGCTCTCCTCACTACCTGTGGTTTAGTGCCCTGCCCACTACCCATCTCTGAAGGAACAAGGTGTACAAGGTTTGTTAACCTGTCCGCGTGTTTCTTTTCTGTAAGCAGAATCAATGAAAAACCACCAGACAATCAATTCACAGTTTAAGCTGTAGAATCCATAGATATCTTTATGTCCATGTGATGATATATATTGTAAAGGAGTACATGCTAGATTACTACAGTGTTGTCTAATGTTTTTTATCCTCACATTTATCAGATTTCAGTGTACTGTTTCTATATTAATACCAAACGGATTCATCAGAACATACAGTGTCAGGCCACCAAGGTTATACCAGTCAGCGGTGGTAGCTTTCCATCTGGAACGTACAGCAATTCAGGCTAGGATTACTATTGTATGTTGACCTGTGTGAAGACAACGTAAGATACATCCCTAAAGCACAGGTCACACTCTATGTTTAATTAGATTGTTGAGCCATTACAGAGCCACTCATCTAAGTGAATAGAACTGTCATTCAAAATCCCACCTGCAACAAGAGGCTCATTGGAAGCCAAGCATCATCACATTCCCGGGTCTATAAACCACATCTATGACTCTTTCTATTTGTCGAGTGTGGCTCATTCTTTGCTTTACAATGAGCTTTGTGAAATATGTTCTCTCATTCCCTTCAAATGTTCCACTCACAGTAGTGAAAATATGCTTCTAATGTAAATGATTTGTGGACAGACAGCTATTTGAAAGCAAAGTCTTGCAATAACATGTCCATTTCAATAAGAGCTTCAAGTATGCTAGTAAGTTCCAACATTGCTGTAGGTATGATGAGTACAGAATAATTATGCTAGGATAGATAGTGCCTTCTCCGCATTACATCAACATAACAAAGCCCATACGCCAGTTATTTGTGCAAACAAAATTGTTTGAGGACGACATCAAACATGGACCACATGTCTCTTATTACACAAGTAAGTAAATATGGAAACCCCCACACCACCCTTCCCTCCCTAACTCCCTCCACCACCCACCCACTGAAAGAGTTTGTGGTTAGCATCTTTCATTTCACTCCAAGTTGAACTTCGCTAAATAAAAGCACCAGTAATGTCGCTAATGTGTGCAAGTCACAGGCATGATAAATAAACACACCTCAAGTGCTCGTCGTTGCATCGTCTCACTGGCCCCCCCAGACACAATCTGATACAGTCGTACATTGTCCCCTGACACTACTCTGAAAACCGAAAACCCATAAGCCCCCCCCCCCCACGCCTCACCCCTAGTCGTCCACTTCTGGCTGTGGAGATAAAACTTATGAAACACAATACACAAGAATTGCCTCATCATTCTGGAAGTCATAACAGGGACAACGGAGCACAGTAAACATTTTATGTCTATCTCAGCAGGCATATTGTAGGTGACTACAGACTCATACGTATGTACAGTCGTGGCCAAAAGTTTTGAGAATGATACAAATATGAATTTTCACAAAGTCTGCTGCCTCAGTTTGTATGATGGCAATTTGCATGTACTCCAGAATGTTATGAAGAGTGATCAGATGAATTGCAATTAATTGCAAAGTCCCTCTTTGGCATGCATATGAACTGAATCCCCCAAAAACATTTCCACTGCATTTCAGCCCTGCCACAAAAGGACCAGCTGACATCATGTCGGTGATTCTCTTGTTAACACAGGTGTGAGTGTTGACAAGGACAAGGCTGGAGAACACTCTGTCATGCTGATTGAGTTTGAATAACAGACTGTAAGCTTCAAAAGGAGGGTGATGCTTGGAATCATTGTTCTTCCTCTGTCAACCATGGTTACATGCAAGGAAACACGTGCCGTCATCATTGCTTTGCACAAAAAGGGCTTCACAGGCAAGGATATTGCTGCCAGTAAGATTGCACCTAAATCAACCATTTATCGGATCATCAAGAACTTCAAGGAGAGCGGTTCAATTGTTGTGAAGGCTTCAGGGCGCCCAAAAAAGTCCAGCAAGCGCCAGGACCGTCTCCTAAAGTTGATTCAGCTGAGGGATCGGGGCACAGCTGCAAAGCTGCAAAACTCCATAGCGGAGATTGGAGTATCTGTTCATAGGACCACTTTAAGCTGTACACTCCACAGAGCTGGGTTATATGGAAGAGTGGCCAGAAAAAAGCCATTGCTTAAAGAAAAAAATAAGCAAACACGATTAGTGTTTGCCAAAAGGCATGTGGGAGACTCCCCAAACATATGAAAGAAGGTACTCTGGTCAGATGAGACAAAAATTGAGCTTTTTGGCCATCAAGGAAAACGCTATGTCGGGGGGAAAACTCAACACCTCTCATCACACGGAGAACACCATCCCCACAGTGAAGCATGGTAGTGGCAGCATCATGGGGGTGTTTTTCATCGGCAGGGACTGGGAAACTGGTCAGACTTGAAGGAATGATGGATGGCGCTAAATACATGGAAATTCTTGAGGGAAACCTGTTTCAGTCTTCCAGAGATTTGAGATTGGGACAGAGGTTCACCTTCCAGCACGACAATGACCCTAAGCATACTGCTAAAGCAACACTCAAGTGGTTTAAGGGGAAACATTTAAATGTCTTGGAATGGCCTAGTCCAGACCTGGTCAAAGTCTTGGTCAAAGTCCAGACCTCAATCCAATTAAGAATCTGTGGTATGACTTTTTCCGCTGGTGTACAGATTGCTGTACACCAGCGGAACCCATCCTACTTGAAGGAGCTGGAGCAGTTTTGCCTTGAAGAATGGGCAAAAATCCCATTGGCTAGATGTGCCAAGCTTATAGAGACATACCCCAAGAGACTTGCAGCTGTAGTTGCTGCAAAAGGTGGCTCTACAAAGTATTGACTTTGGGGGCGTGAATATTAATGCACGCTCAAGTTTTCAGTTTTATTTGTCTTATTTCTTGTATGTTTCGCAATGAAAAATATTTTGCATCTTCAAAGTGGTAGGCATGTTGTGTAAATGATACAAACCCCCCCCCCCCCCAAAATATATATTTTAATTTCAGGTTGTAAGGCAACAAAATAGGAAAAATACCAAGGGGGGTGAATACATTCACAATCCACTGCAATTAAGTAATTTGGATGCCACAATTCTTATAATGTAGAAGTTTATTTGCAATGCACACTCACATCCTCTATCTCATTTCCTCCTCACACACACACACACACACACACACACACACACACACACACACACACACACACACACACACACACACACACACACACACACACACACACACACACACACACACACACACACACACACACTCCACCCCCAGTCCCCTCCACACACAGTCACACATCATAGAGACAATACACCCATAGCATTTAGATGTCTCCACACACTCCACCCTGTTGTTTCTCCTCTTTGTCCAGGTTATTACCTCAGTTATTATCTGGCTTAATTGGTATGCTTATCAATTGCTGTAGTCTAACGTTGATACGACACTCAACTGGCAGGTTCATAAAGATTGATATCCTGCTCTAACAGAACCCTGATGAACACATTTGGAAGTGCTCTGGCCACTGTCCCCCTAATGTTACCCTCCTCTTTGAGAGGAGTGCAGAGTCATGACGCTTCCACCTCCCAAATTGTTGAACTCTCAAATGGCACCCTTTTCCCTATTCCTATAAGGCTCTGTTCAAAAGTAGTGCACTGTATAGGGACTAGGGTGTTATTTGGGACGCAGGCTGAGAGTGTCCAGGCATGCTTCTGGTATGGGGAGGTTCCTTCTTCCCTCTGTAACCTCATCCCGCAGCCCGTCATAAATGACCTTTCCTGGCGAAATGGCTCCCCTCCTTTCACAGAGAATGCACAGTAGGCCTTCTAGCCTCTCTACCAGCAAGTTAACTCTGAATGGGACGGTATCAAACTCCCTGACCTCATCACCCTGTCATTGTCATCGCCTGAAAGGGGCCCTACCGTCCTCTTTCTAAGTCCCTAATCTTAATGTGTTCCAGAAAGTTTTATTCTCAGTGGTAAACAAGAGCAAAGAAGGTGGAAAGGGTGGAGGGGGTGACCTCCATCCCCGTCTTTGGATGGATGCCCGCATGGTGAAACGATGATGGAATGTTTACAGCTGGTTGCATAAAAAGCCAGTTTGCTGCTCCAAACATGTCACAGCCCAGAAAGCCTTTTAGAAACATTAGATGTATAACGTTAACAACACTGTCTCCTTTGGCTGATTATACTGGGTCCATTTGATGGGTTGTCGGACTCGCTCCGCATCCGGGTCACTCTCTCTCCCTCTATAATCTTTGAGAATTCAAGTTTGTCTTGATGATATCCAGGTGCCAAGACAGCCAATATGGTCCTTTAGGGCCACACGGAATCACAGTGTACTATACACTGCCTTCGGAAAGTATTCAGACCCTTTGACTTTTTCCACATTTTGTTACGGTACAGCCTTATTCTAAAATGGATAAAATATAAATAAATCCTCAGCAATGTGCACAATATTCCCCATAACGACAAAGTGAAAACAGGTTGAGCTCAGTTGCATCCTGTTTCCGTTGATCATCCTTGAGATGTTTCTACAACTTGATTGGAGTCCACCTGTGGTAAATTCAATTGATTGGACATGTTTTGAAAAGGCACACGCCTGTCTATATAAGGTCCCACAGTTGACAGTGCATGTCAGAGCAAAAGCCAAGCCATGAGGTCAAAGGAATTGTCCATAGAGCTCCATGACTGGATTGTGTCGAGACACAGATCTGGGGAAGGGTACCAAAACATTTCAGCAGCATTGAAGGTCCCCAAGAACAGTGGCCTCAATCATTCTTAAATGGAAGACGTTTGGAACCACCAAGACTCTACCTAGAGCTGTCCACCCGGCCAAACTGAGCAATCGGGAGGGCCTTGGTCAGGGAGGTGATCAAGAACCCGATGGTCACTCTGATAGAGATCTAGAGGTCCTCTGTGGAGATGGGAGAACCTTCCAGAAGGACAACCATCTCGGCAGCACTCCACCAATTAGGCTTTTATGGTAGAGTGGCCAGACAGAAGCCACTCCTCAGTAAAAGGCAAATGACAGCCAGCTTGGAGTTTGCCAAAAGGCACCTAAAGACTCTCAGATCATGAAAAAACAAGATTCTCTGGTCTGATGAGACCAAGATAAAACTCTTTGACCTGAATGTCAAGCGTCACGTCTGGATGAAACGTGGCACCATCCCTACGGTGAAGCATTGTGGTGGCAGCATCATGCTGTGGGGATGTTTTCAGCGGCAGGGACTGGGAGACTAGTCAGGATCGAGGCAAAGATTAATGGAGAAAAGTACAGAGATCCTTGATGAAAACCTGCTCCAGAGCGCTCAGCACCTCAGACTGAAGGTTCACTTTCCAACAGGACAACGATTCTAAGCACACAGCCAAGTCAACGCAGGAGTGGCTTCGGGACACGTCTCTGAATGTCCTTGAGTGGCCCAGCCAGAGCCCGGACTTAAACCTGATCGATTATCTCTGGAGAGACCTGGAAATAGCTGTGCAGCAACATTCCCCATCCAACCTGACAGAGCTCGAGAGGATCTGCAGAGAGGAATTGGAGAAACTCCACAAATACAGGTGTGCCAAGCTTGTAGCGTCATACTCAAGGCTGTAATCGTTTTTCGATTTGTCATTATGGGGTATTGTGTGTAGATTGACGAGGAAAAAATACTATTTAATCAATTTTAGAATAAGAAGGCTGTAGAAGGCTGTAACCTAACAAAATGTGGAAAAAGTCCAGGGGTCTGAATAGTTTCACTGTACATACACACTTAACTGGCTCATTGAATTTGCTGTGGTAAACAAAACAAAGGTTTTCATTGATATCTGTCTAGATCCAGTCCAACATCATAGCCTCTAGTCAGACCTAGTGATTTGTAGCACGTCGGCAGCTAGCCTTCACACTATCTGATTGGTGCTCCCATGCTCATTAGAGGCATATATTTTTTATCAGTGTTTACTCAGTCAATAGCAATGCTAATCACTCCTGCATAACATCAAGCTGGCACAATATTCCCTCTCTCGGTGAGGACCTGACAAATGAGGTAGCGACAGAGACCCATTCCTCTTTTTATGTGTTTTAATCAAAATAACAAGGTTCACACTCCTCTAAAGCTTTCTATTCACCTTCAAAGACCTTCATTTAAGGAGAGACGCCCAAATGTGGCCACTGTGTAAACATCTGTTATTGGAAGGAATCACGTCAAGGCAAATGTTAGCGGTAGCTAAACCCCTGCGGCAGTATTTCATGGGTAAATAGGTAGAGTACCTTTCGGCAGCAGATAAGACCAATCGAGTCAGTCAAGAAATTAAATAATTTAATTATGATAATCTTCTCCAGTGGCCCATTCCCTGTTAGCATGCCATTGTAACGCCACCCATCCTTTATAGTCTCTCATATCTAGGCAACATCATGATTAAAATACACATTCATATAATTTCACTTCCTAATCTCACCCTGCACTCTCACCCTATTTTAGACCCTATTCCCCATTCTCTTTATTTTACGATGTCATATTTCTCCTGAACATCTCAGAGATAGGGTATTTACGTGACAGCGAGTTTAATATGACTGGCAACGCAAGCGGCGATCTCACACTCTATCACCACTATCACGTCCATCAAGTCACTATGGAAGCTACAGTAGCGTTCGTTCTGATAGTGGGCCATGCAGTTGCAGCCACGCAGGGCCTTGCTGATGGACGTTGGTGGTGTTAGTGGTGGTGGTGGGACTCCTATGCTCCAGAGTCATCGGGCAGATGTGACCTCGGCAGCACACAGAGGCTCTTTGTGTCCCAGGGATTTAGAGTCCCCTGGGCCTCCTGCCTTTAAACATTAACAGACCACTGCCGAGAGAGAGAGAGAGAGAGAGAGAGAGAGAGAGAGAGAGAGAGATATAGCAGCAGACCAAGTACAGCACAGCGAGGGAGAAAGAGAGAGAGCAGAGCAGAGAGCAGAGCAGAGAGAGAGCAGCAGGCCCAGTACAGCACAGAGAGAGAGAGAGAGAGAGAGCAGAGAGAGACTGAGAGCAGCAGGCCCAGCCTCACTATCTCTCTTATATGCACCATTAACTGGGCCCCAAATTATATCTGTAGAGCCCTATACTGTACATATATTCTCTTAGTGCTGTTGTAAGCTGGACATACAATAACTACTGGACACAAATATCAGTAAGGCACTTCACACGCACTCACATGCAATGATAACAGGGCCCAACAGCACTCTCCATATATACAAAGCCCTATACAGTATGTTCGCTTTGGATACGTCAGATCTGTCGCTATACTTCCGTATGTGCTATGAAGTGTATTCCCTCTACTTACTGGGTATATAGTGATGGCTGGACAGAGATACCACTAAGGGTCTCACACGTGATGTATAATAAGCAAGGCCCAACTTACTCCACTTCTATTCAATAATAGATTGGCCTTTTTCATTCTGCTATACAGCATCATTTTAGCTGACCCCTTAGAGCAATTAAGCTTGTGTCCAGTAATCTGTTGTTGTCATTTTTACAGTGGGTGCAGAATATATGTCTCTGTACATTGTTTTGAAAGCGACTGAGCTAAGGGGTTGTTGTGTCAGACAGTTGACATTCTAAACCGTACAGGCCTTTAGAAACAAATCTGCGTTCACAGGGAATGATTTTTTTGCGGCCTGAAATTTCATGATTTTACACAGACATAGTTCAAGCTACAGATGATTCACTGATATTTAGTTGATTTTTGATACTAATAATAATACAACATTTACACAAAGGAAATTAAACTGAGCATCTACAAATATTATTAATGAATATGTACGCAATGTGTGCATATAATATGTTTGCCCATTTCAGAAAAGTCCGAATAAGATAACGGTAAGTATAAGCAGGAAATAGAAGACGCACCAATCTGCACATTAAGTAAATATTGGCCTTTGTTATCTCACATCCCCTTCGACAAGGAGCAGTATCATTTTTCACCAACGAGCCCCCTGTTCTTGAGGACTAACCCAGGCCCTGGTTTATTAAATTATCTCCCTTGCTTCGCAAATACAATTTCCTGCATAAATCACTCAAATGATCCTTCAGACTGTCAAGACCAAGAGTGGCTTTCTCTATCCTATCAGCTTCAGACCAGGTTATGCAAATCCCCTTTGCCACTGTGTTCCATATCTACTGCTTCCATTGTGCCGTGTCTGGCCTCAAATCCACCTGCTCGTCTCCATATTACAACAGGTTCTTGATAAAAGTGACACGAGACATCAAGCCATCACCAAGTCAGTAATGCATTATCAAAAAGAGCATGCCAACTTAACTAAGCCCGTGAAACTGACCCTCTAACCTTGACCTTGTAAATAGTACAACGGGGGAGAATACTGGAAAGAATACCGGAAAGGCTTATTGGTAGAATACTGGAAAGGCTTACTGTGGTATGCCTCTCTCTAAGCCTGTATGGGCTGAATTCAGTCAGATTTGATAGTATAGGGTCTGAAACAGAAGATTGTCATGGGGTCAGCTAGCTATGCTGATGTGTTTCAGACTCAGAAATGCTCTGATAGCAATGCATCCTGACAGCAGACATAGAGGCCTGAATGATCCTGCTATGCAGCTAATTCCGTGGGATAAACACCTGTAATATATTGTCTAAAATGGAACCCAGCTTAAAACGGAGTTACAACTTGATCCCCAAACAACTGTTTGAGAACCCGCTATGGCCTGCCTGCATAGGGTCTCTGTGGCCTGGTCTGAAAGGGACTCCCAAATCTAAAGGGACAAAAGAGTCTCCAAACAATGTCCAATGCAAGGAGCAAAAGAGCACTCCCTATTTCTCTATGTGTGAATGACCATTCCACATTCTTCTCTAATCACCATCCACCATGCACTATGTCTCTACAACTGCTGGATCAAGGGACCTTTATGCCTGACCAATACATTCTCTGATTCGTCTGGTTGGAGGGAATGATTCTCATTTACTGGTGATTTATCTCACCTGTGGTAAGTTGCATGTGCCTACAGGGTAAAAAAAATGTAATTCAACCAGCAAAAATAAAACATTTTTAAAACATTCTGCTCCATTCCACTCCACTGTAAAGTGAAAGAATGTCAATCAATCATTATATCTATCTATCTATCTGGCTGACAGTCTGGTTCGATATTTACATTAAGCACATTTGGGAATTTGCAATAAAGCATGTAATGGAATAGAATGGAATGGAACGACACATAAATACACACGAGCAGGTTACAAGCTAGCAACACTTGACACACACATTTAGCACACATGCTCCACATCAGTCCCATGTCAAGGGGAACGGGTGGACACAACACATGGGGCAGTATCCTGGGTTCACGCAGAGGACAGGGGAGTCAAGCCCCTCTCAGTGTTAGAGGAGAGTAACTCTGATGATTACATCAAGCCTGGCAATGAACTTAACACCAAAATCCCCCAAAATAACAGCACAATGTACATCTATGGCCAACAGCAATAAAGAGAATGAGCTGAGATTTCAAATCACAATGTTACAAACGTACAATAACTCAGTGATAGCAGGCATGCGTGGCGAGTCTTAGTAGAGGAAGGTTGCGTGTTGCCATCTCTAAAGCATACCAACAAAACAAAAAAGGCCAGTTGTAAGCTATTCAAAACAGTGAAATGGCCTTCATTTCTAATTGACTGGGTTAGACCTGTGTTAATCCCACTGAGCTTCAATGGCACATCATTCCACACACCTGTAACAGTAGGGGAGAACAAGAGCTCATTAAAATCCCATCCTCAATCCTCCTGTTGGTGGTACCCTGTTGAGAGGTTTTAAAGAAAGGGAAAGGGAAGGGAAACGGGATACCTAGTCAACTGCACAACTGAATGCATTCAACCGAAAATGTGTCTGCGCTCCTCATCAGAATGATAGGTGGCAAATACAGTAACAGGGGGAAATTGGACTTGAAAAGAAGTGTCTGTCTCACTATTTTTAAAGACTTGCTCTTAATAAGCTGCTTTCTCTTTGTACTCTCAAACAAAATGGCTTCCCCACACGGGCCTTTGAAGGTGATCAGTGATGGGCCTGCATGCCAGTGTCTTCTCAGGCTCTAATTTGACACCTGTGTACTGTTGATACACTCTCATGTGCTTGTTGCCATTTGTTGCATGCCGAGTTAGCAGAGTTAGCGTGGTGCTAACTTTCTTTGGCGTAAAAGTCAACTGCATCTATTTTTCATTTTTCATTTGGAGTTTAAATTTTTGTATTTTTGTATTTATTAAGGATCTCCATTAGTTCCTTCCCAGGCAGCAGCTACTCTTCCTGGGGTCCAGCAACATTAAGTCAGTTATAAAGAGTTTAAAATATTACATTACATTACTTTTCATAACACTTTAACCAATACATTTAGTGTGTTCCCTCAGGCCACTACTTCACTATCACATATTTACAATACAACATCCATGTGTACGTGTGTGTAGAGTGTGCGTCTTATCATTTCACAGTCCTCATGGTTCCATAAGGTGTATTTTTATCTGTTTTTTAAAATCTGATTCTACTGCTTGCATCAGTTACCTGATGTGGAAAAGATTTCCATGCAGACATGGCTCTATGTAGTACTGTGCACCTCTCATAGTCTGTTCTGGATTTGGGGATTGTGAAGAGACCTTTGGTGGCATGTCTTGTGGGGTATGTATGGGTGTCCAAGCTGTGTGGTAGCAGTTTAAAACCGACAGCTCGGTTCATTCAGCATGTCAACACTTTTTACTTTTTACAAAAACACGTAGTGATGAAGTCAATCTCTCCTCAACTTTGAGCCATGAGGGATTTACATGCATATTATTAATGTTAGCTCTCTGTGTACATTTATGTGCCAGCCATGCTGCCCTGTTCTGAGCCAATTGTAATTTTCCAAGGTACAGGTACGACAAATCTAGAACCTGTAGGACCTGCCTTGTTGATAGTGTTGTTAAAAAGGCAGAGCAGCGCTTTATTATGGACAGATTTTTCCCCATCTTAGTTACTGTTCTATCAATATTTTTTTACCATGACAGTTTACAATCCAGGGTAACTCCAAGCAGTTTAGTCACCTCAACTTGCTCAGTTTCCACATTATTTATTGCAAGATTTAGTTGAGGTTTAGGATTTATTGAATGATTTGTCCCAAATACAATGCTTTTAATTTTTTGAAATATTTAGGACTAACTTATTCCTTGCCACCTATTCTGAAACTAACTGCTGCTCTTTGTTAAGTGTTGCAGTGATTTAACTCGCTGTCGTAGCTGACGTGTATAGTGTTGAGTCATCCGCATGCATAGACACACTGGCTTTACTCAAGGTCAGTGGCATATCGTTAGTAATGTTTGAAAAAAGGGGCCTCGACAGCTGCCCTGGGGAATTCCTGATTCTACTTGGATTATGTTGGCTTCCATTAAAGAACACCCTCTGTGTTCTGTTAGACAGGTAACTCGTTATTCACAATATAGCAGAGGGTTTAAAGTCATAACAAATATGTTTTTCCATCAGCGGGCTATGATCGATAATGTCAAATGCTACACTGAAGTCTAACGAAACAGCTCCCGCAATCTTTTATCATCATTTTCTCTCAGCCAATCATCAGTCATTTTTTTTAAGTGCCGTGCTTGTTGAATGTCCTTCACTATGAGCGGGCTGAAAGTCTGTTGTTAGTTTGTTTACTGTACAATAGCAATGTATCTGGTCAAACACAGACACTTTCTAGTAGGCTTAGATTGAAGATATGGCAAATATACCATTCATCCTATGGATAGCATGCTGGTTTGAATCCACATGCCCATAAACTGACCTGTGATTGCTGTCTGTCCTTGACATTTTACCTGTGGAAGAATACGACTCTCGTAAAAGAGGTGCCTATTAGCCATACAAAGTCATTCAATGGGCAACACACGTAAACACACCATCTGCTGAGAGATTCTCCTATAAAACAAAATAAAGATTGACTGCCATGTTTTTTTCAAAGGGACAAGAAAGAGGAATGCATTAGATAAATTGAACAGATTAATAGTGTAATGCAACATATACCTTCAGGCCATGAATAGCTAAGTTAGCATGTGTCAGAGGTCAGAAGTGTTTACGAATCTTGGATTTATGATTATTAGCTGTGTGAGGGTTATAGCTCACCCATACTGATGGACTGGGGTAGTCCGTGGCATAACCCACATACAGTAGTAAGAGAAAAATGGAAGAAGCACTGAATTCACAACCAACCTGTAGATATACTAGAGCCATTATAGACCATTAGAGAGCTAACGTTACAATATATGCTTAACACTATACACCAGCCTTTCAAACCTTCAGGCCACGTCCACTCTCTCTTTAAATGATTCTATCCATAAGCTTTTCAACTGTTCCATAACTCTAAAGGTAGCTTCACTATCCTATCATCAATCAGCTCTTTGGATTTTTCATCTGATACTTGTTAGCGATGCCCAAAGTTGTAAAGAAAAGGGGAAAAAATAAAGAAGATCTTCTATCCAGGGATTACTACCCCTCCCTTACTCCTCGTCATCTCTTATAACAGCCCTCTGTCTAGTCTATGCTCCCAGAACAGCATCAAATCAATAGGATTTTAGCAGAAGAGACACAGGGGCAGAAATCTTTTCCCTTTTGTCTGTTGTCGAAATGGGTCTGATGAGGCGCGAGCTGGAGGCTTTGCTTAGAGGTCCTGATCTCTTGTGAGAATTGATTCCCATCATTTGGAACTGTGCACCGACTCAGGGTATATTACTGCCTGGGAGAACGAGATAAGGGCCAAATGAAGTGAGACCAACTTACAAGAAAGTGAGAGAAAAAAAATGAAAGGGGATAAAAAAGAACCCTGCGAGGTTTCCTTCAAATGGTCGGCCCAGTGTGCGTTCACTGCGTTGGCTCGGTCTCTATCAACGGAAGCCTTTTGGTTTGTCTTAACATTTTCTCTCTCTGCGAGGCATTTCATCTGATTATGAGTACTTCGCAATCTGCGACAGCATGATTGATGCTCCACTTTCATGGGAAGAATTTTAACAGCACCTCTTCAGCGCTCAATGCACACCCAATTATGCGTCTGAGCTGGTAACCTTGAATTTATGTCACCATGGCAACAAAACTGGTCATGCATTATGTATTATCCTTGAAATTCTACACCCCTACCTAACATAATAAGAGCCTGGGACTTAATCAAATCAGCCATTCTGTGTGACACAAAATGAAGAAGTAGCTCTCATTGTTGGGCGCCCTGCAGAAGGCAGCAGGCCTGACAGGGTCGGCAGCTGCAGAGCTGCAGAGCTGCAGCCTGATAGATGGCTCCCACATACATCAGTGACCATATGGACAGATGGTCCTCAATGCCTGGAATTTCCAGCCCAGAAAGCAGCTGTTCGGGCTAACCTCTGCTGTCCGTCTCACCTTGTTGTCATGGAACATTGAGCAGAGAAGGAGAATGTGGATGGCTACACTGTGTAGGGTATAGGAGCACTGGGACTGGTGGCGGTTGCATGGCTGGATTTACAGTTTAGGATTTACACTGGGTGGCACTTTTATCTCTCTCTCACTCTCTCTCTCTCTCTCACGGCTGCGGGTCTGGGTGGTAGTAGAGCAGTGACGTCTCTCTCTCTTGCTGATGACTGCGAAAAGAGGATGAGAGACCCAGGATAAATATTATATTCCTCTTTTTCTCTCCCTATCCTCCCTCTCTCTATTTCTCCCTCCTTCTCTCATCCATTCTCTCTCTTCGCTGCTCAGTCGCGGCCCTCTGACAGATTGCATAATTGTAGTAATGCAATCTATTTTTCATCTCCTGGCTCTTTCTCCTTTTCTCCCAGCCCCCAGCTCCAGCCCCAGCCCCCAGTCCCCAGTCCCAAGCCTCAGTTCCAGCCCCGGCCCCAGTCCCAGCCCCCAGTCCCAGCTCCAGACCCAGCCTCAGTCCTAGCCCCAGTCCCAGCCCCCAGTCCCAGCTCCAGACCCAGCCTCAGTCCTAGCCCCAGCCCCCAGTCCCAGCTCCAGACCCAGCCTCAGTCCTAGCCCCGGCCCCAGTCCCAGCCCCCAGTCCCAGCTCCAGACCCAGCCTCAGTCCTAGCCCCGGCCCCAGTCCCAGCCCCCAGTCCCAGCTCCAGACCCAGCCTCAGTCCTAGCCCCAGCTCCAGACCCAGCCTCAGTCATAGCCCCGGCCCCAGTCCCAGCCCCCAGTCCCAGCTCCAGCCCCAGCCCCAGCTTCAGTCCTAGTTCCAGCCGCAGCCTCAGCCCCAGTGCTGGCTATACAAAGTATTGATTGCTCTTGTGGATTTCTCTTATTGTGTATAAGCATTTTTATTAGCCAAAAGGCAAGTCGAGGAAGCCAGTCTCTCCTTTACTTAAGTGCTTTTAGTACCCCAGCAGTTTTTCTTCCCTGGTTTTCCCTGCATCATCCCTGCAGACTGGGTTAGGAAGAGGGGCTGAGGAGGACTACTGAGGGTTGAATGGAATCACCAGGCATGACAGTAGCTTCCTGTTGGTCAAGGGCTTGTAGTTTTTGTTACTGTGTAAAGATAGGCCACTGACTATTCCAGACACAGGCATGCACATAGGATGCACGCACACATGCACACTATAAACATATTTCATGATGATACACAATTTGCTGTATTCTAAATTAAGCTAAATTACACCTGCAATTGATAAACAACCCGATCAGCGCTAATTGGACGACAGCTCAGTTGTCTAATATGTCTAATGTTTAATATGTCTGCTCATCTCATCTCCTGTGAGTTACAGAAGGAGCATCCGGAGAGTGGGAGACAGACGTCATGTGAAATGTTTGTGGATGGTTGCGGATGTGCTTGATGAATCCTGCTCATTCTGCCTGATGACACCCCAGCCTCTGTCTCTCTCATGTGTTATGCATCACATCTAGTTATGCTTCTGGTGCCGCCTGTCATAAAGTGTCTTCTCTCTCTCTCTGACAGGATATGAGACACTCAGGAATTCATTGCAGGAAGCAGGAAAAAGCTGGATTATTAGATGCTTCGTAAACTTTTCAAACTCTGAGGTGTCATTTCTGTTTATTATACTGCTCAGACTACCCTTTCTTTGCCTCCGGCCATTTTAATTCATTATAGAGTAGCGAGACTGAGAAAGACGCTAGGATTGAGTTTGAGTGGTTCATTTAAGTCCATTCCTCATAATGCATTATATATGTGTCTTTTTGTTATTAGAGTGTCCCAAATGCATTATGGATATTGCAGTTCACTGAAAGTATCATCGTTATATTTGGTTGACACTGAAGTGACTATGAGAGTGCCTGTCTCTGTGTTAGTATAGGGATTATATTATTTTTTACTAGCATGGGACACAACGTATAGAGCTAACTTAATGGACGTGTGCTCATAAGACAGGGAGCCACAATGGTATAGCAGTCCACTGAGGATGTTAAAATGTATAAGATGTGACCACGAAGCACAATGAGTGATTCCAAGATAGTCGAACACAGAATTTTTTAACGTAACTAATTTAATTCAAGTCAACAAGAGATGTTCTTTTTGGAGTCACGCAAATAAATGCATAATTACTCATTAATGATGTACCTGATGCTGTTGTGTGTAAGCATGTTTCAAATCAGACCCACGCATTAAGGGCTAACTCAGATCCTGTATTCTATACAATAAGGGCACAATGTATGACACACACGCACACACAGTGGTTCATTGTTACCGTCTTTAGGGTCGGCATGTGCTGAATAGTGTATGAACTGATGGAGCTGACTGCACTGCATGGGGATAATACATCAACCACTAGTAGAAAAATATATTTATGATCTAAGTGTGCAGAAAACTAATGACTTTGCCTCCCATAGTAACCTTCCTTTGACGGCTATACTGCCAGGTTACAAGGAGAGACCCTGCACCCGGCCTCATTTGCATAGAATTAATGATGCATCCATATGCAAAGTATCATTTTAAGCAATGTTGATTACCTCCTATGTATTCATAGGCCAACAGCCACAAATGTCTGACATCCCACTTCTGCATGTCGTTTTGTGCACGGAAAAGGTCTACCATATGAGTTCCTCATCACTGTCAGTGCTGGTGTTAACGGAACACTTGGTGTCGGATTGCTTGTTTGTTTGTCTCTCTAATGGGACATTGCCATATTACTCAACATCAGCTGCACCAAGTGTACTATGACATACCTCTAAGCAGTGACATTCACTCAGATTGGAGGCTGTGAGAAAAGTCAGAGTATGTGTGCCTGTCACCATTCTTATTAATGTGTACAGTCCATAGCACCACAGAGATAGATCAGAGTCAAGTCTTTTTGCACATTACTATTACTACCTGCTAGTTCCACATGTACTACACATTTACGGGTCAAAATGTATGGCCATGCAGTGACCTACCTTCATTTTATACTTGCTTTCTGATTTATTTTCTATAGACAATTAACAAAAGATACCGATACAAGTGGTGCTCATGTTATTTAAGTTATACTACAAATCTCACTGAAATCGTACCATTTTGAAATAAGTTAACAGTATATGAGAAGATGTCTCTTTCGACATAAAATAAAAAACAATCCAAATTGATATACTGATTCATTACTGTATTTACCACTCAATTTATTTATTTACCACTATATTTATTTATTTACATCTATTTTCTTCAGTTGGAGTAAAATAAAGTATTGACGCTTGTTGTGACAAAACAGTAATCCCAGGGTGTATATCATTTAGATTTCAGAGGAAGTTGCTGACTGTATTGATTAAAGTGATGCTCCAAAGGTCTAGTATCGTTTCAGCCAGTAGTTTTTGAAGTAGTGCTCACGAGCCAAAACGGAACACCGAAAATTGTACACAATTGTGTACTACATCATCCATTTTGTATGATATGTTACAAATTGCAATTCATACAATATGTTACTAATTTGTGAGTGCTTAAGATCCCGGACTGCATCTTTAAGAGTGTAACCTATGTTTTCATTAAGGGGTCATTTTGGGTGTGTATGATTGAATTTCCCCATGCCTAACACTGCCGAGGTAATGAACCCGACGCCTAGCCTGAAATGCCATGCATGAGAGAAGCGCCAGGGCACACCTATACAGGCCGCAAATATGTTATTAGGAGGTGGTGCTCTATGACATATTGATTAGACCGGTGGGATGGGGCAAGGCCAAACTCCAAAGACCTTAATTTTGGTCATCTGCAAAGGTATGACCATCAACGTCTGGGCTTCTTCTCTACATCCTAGGTCATTTCCCTTTGTGGGGGAATCAAGGGCACAGAGCCATGTGCAGACCATCATATTCAGCACCAGTAGCTGGGTAAGTAAGTGACAGACAGCATGCAAGGAGCCCAAGATGGGGCTAGCAATGGCTAACAGCGGGCGGATTACCTTCCTGGATATCCTATCCATCTTCATTCAACCATTTCAATGTTCCCCTGAAATGGTGTGGTGCACCCAGATTGAAATTGTATTTGTGTATATGTGTGTGTGCTTGAGCGTGTGTGTGTGTGTGTGTGTGTGTGTGTGTGTGTGTGTGTGTGTGTGTGTGTGTGTGTGTGTGTGTGTGTGTGTGTGTGTGTGTGTGTGTGTGTGTGTGTGTGTGTGTGTGTGTGTGTACGCATTCCTGTCCATGTACACGCATGTGTATGTTTGTACTGTATGTGTGAGAGATCTCCCATGTTGGCTGTCTTAACATTTGCCATCACACATTTTCATTGGCTGCTGAAGTGAGTGCTAATCTTCTGTATTAATCTTCTGTAGAATATTTATATTGTTCAGGGATTGTCTGATAGATCCTTGAGGTCAAAACCAGGAGGACTCTCTCTCCTTAATCCAGCCAACATGACTGAATCCATCACCGGGACTAGACAAAATCCAACTATCTCAATCAATAATATGGCGCTCTGATGCAATCTATCACACTTGCCTATCTGCTAGCTCAAGCAGAAAATCACATGATAAAACCAACATCCACCTACAGTATCAAATGCAAAAGAAAAATGGAAGCGTTAGCCATATTAATGAAGCACATCTTGCTCACCTATTTATGCAGTCAGTGGCAATCCTGCGTGTCAATGGTGAGGTATATCGGTCTTTGTAAGTCAGAAAAGCATGGAAATTGCAATTTATGAAAGGCCAGATATACATGAATATACATTTCAGGGCGTTACTGTGGAACACACTGATCCTGTTTCACTCTGATCCTGTACTCACTCTGATCCTGTCTCACCCTGATCCTGTCTCACCCTGATCACTGTCTCACCCTGATCCTGTCTCACACAGATCCTGTCTCACACTGATCCTGTCTCACTCTGATCCTTTCTCACTCTGATCCTGTCTCACCTTGATCACTGTCTCACTCTGATCCTGTCTCACTCTGATCCTGTCTCACTCTGATCCTGTCTCACTCTGATCCTGTTTCAGTCTGATCACTGTCTCACACTTATCACTGTCTCACACTGATCCTGTCTCACACTGATCCTGTCTCACTCTGATCCTTTCTCACCCTGATTCTGTCTCACTCTGATCCTGTCTCACTCTGATCCTTTCTCACACTGATCCTGCCTCACTCTGATCCTGTCTCACTCTGACCTACCTCACTCTGATCATGTCTCACTCTGACCTGCCTCACTCTGATCCTGTCTCACTCTGACCTGTCTCACTCTGATCCTGTCTCACTCTGATCCTGTCTCACGCTGATCCTGTCTCACGCGGATCCTGTCTCACGCTGATCCTGTCTCACGTGGATCCTGTCTCACTCTGATCCTGTCTCACTCTGATCCTGTCTCACGCTGATCCATTCTCACTCTGATCCATTCTCACCCTGATCCTATCTCACTCTGATCCTGTCTCATTCTGACCTGCCTCACTCTGATCCTGTCTCACTCTGACCTGCCTCACTCTGATCCTGTCTCACTCTGATCCTGTCTCACTCTGATCCTGTCTCACGCTGATCCTGTCTCACGCTGATCCTGTCTCACGCTGATCCTGTCTCACTCTGATCCATTCTCACCCTGATCCTGTCTCACCCTGATCACTGTTTCAGTCTGATCATATGTATTCCACATATACTGCAATGAGTCACATTAAATGTGGCGATTTAGTGATTTATGCACTGCAATAAGATCATTACAACAGAATGTGCATGAATCAGCATTATTCAACCAAGCTAACATTTTATTTGGATAGTCCATCTGTAGATGCTCTATAGACTATCAGTAACATTTCAATTAACTATCTATTAACCCTAACCCTAGCCCTATCCCTAACCTTATCCCTAACCTTATTCTAACCCTAAACATAACCCTTACCATAACCCTAACATTAACCCTAAATGTAACCCTTACCCTAACCCCAGCCCTAACTCTAACCTTACCCCTTACCCTAACCCTTATTCTAAACCTTAACCTAACCGTAACCTTAGCAAGCAGTTGCTTATCAACAGATAATCAGTTGTTTAGATAAGATACGTTTGTTGATTGTATGTTTGTTGGTAGTATGACCATCTGTAGAGCATCTAAATAAAGTGTGACCCTACACATTCTTGTTCATCAGTCTGTATTTCAAGGTTCATTTAATGATTTACTATGTGAAGTGAGGTTACGATACTGTTATTTCATGGTGTATATATGGCACAGCATGATAAAATGTTTGTGTTTTGTGATGCTTTAAGATCTGAGTGAACGAGGTGATTTCCTAGCATTGATTACATCAAGAGCATTACAACAGCTACATTTTCGCACATTGCTTGGTTTACGTGAACATCTAGATGATGTGTGTTGTTCTCAAATTAGGATAAATATGTATATAATGTATATAGTGGTTATCTGAATCTCAAATTAGGATAAATATGTATATAATGTATATAGTGGTTATCTGAATCTCAAATTAGGATAAATATGTATATAATGTATATAGTGGTTATCTGAATCTCAAATTAGGATTAATATGTATATAATGTATATAGTGGTTATCTGAATCTCAAATTAGGATAAATATGTATATAATGTATATAGTGGTTATCTGAATCTCAAATTAGGATTAATATGTATATAATGTATATAGTGGTTATCTGAATCTCAAATTAGGATTAATATGTCCATAGGGGTTATCTGAATCTCAAATTAGGATTAACATGTCCATAGGGGTTATCTGAATCCCCACTGCCCACATAATCAGCATTGTGACAATATTGTTAGTACATTGTTAGCCAACCTCAATGAGGATTTAGCTAGGTTTTGACCTCAATTGCAGCCAAGGGACAGTCTCAAAAATCAACAGCTACACCTGTGCTATATGCTAATAACCCTTAATCTAATTAATTCCACATTAAAGAGGGCAATATATAAATAAATTACAGTGCTAAAATGTCATTGAGATTAATGGAAAGACCAACAGACATAGCATTTATGTAAATGTCCAATAGCACTCTTTTGTATACCAAAGACCTCTTTAATGGATTTCACTCACCTTTATGGCTGGAAGCCACGGCACCTTTAAAATAAGGAGCCGGGTTGTGTTTGATAGGGCATTCAACAGAACATTTTGAAATACAAAATGAAAATGAGAGTTTGTTACCAGTGTAAGTAGCCCCTCCCTGTTTCAGTCCGTTTTCTTCAGTTTGGTCCCTAATGAACACGACCCAGGTGGGTCGTTATGCAACCTTCTCCCAACCTTCTCCCAACCTTGTCCCTTTCTTCTTCCTCTGCCTAGCAGGAAGTGAGAATTAGGTGACAGAGAGCCACGCTGTTTATGGCGTTGTTTAAATTCACACTCGACTCACAGGCACGTACAATGAGGCGCGTCACCGGCGTAGCTTTAAAAAAAGCATTTAATATAAATGATCTGGCATTGATTGTGATGGATATACTAGGCACAGACACCTTGCCTTCAAGGGCACACAGCGACGAGCCATCATTCTCCCCACAGACAGAGAGAGAGTGAGTGAGGGCCCAGCGTCAACCCATGTCTACAATAACACACAACACATTCCCATACATCCTAGAAAGCGGAAATATATGACCACCACAAACCATGCCATTCCTCACAAAACCCCCTCATAAATTGTTTGTATACTATGCAAGTATAAACACTTGGTAAAGTATCATCCAGCACAGTCAGAGGAAGACAGTTATAAATAGACATAGGAGAGTAATCTACCATATGTAGGATCTAAATTTGACCAGATTCTCACAGCAAGAAAACAATCCTGCAACAACAGGATATGTGAATTATTGTGTGGATTATAATTAATGGACATTTTTGGAGGGGTTTATATATTTTTAGTTAGGGCAAATCAAGTTTGACATTTTAAAGTGAAAATTACACACTTTAGAAGCCTTTTTTAAACCTTTAATATACTACAAGTTTGCATTTCTTGCTGTGCAGGAAACTTCCTGCAACAACAGGGTGATCAAATTAAAATCCCACATCTGTATCATGCACTGAGCCTGATATTCATTTAGGTGACTTTGGAATATCTTTCCAATTCTATGGTACAACAAACATCTAAGAGTCCCATAAACTAAAGTGTAAACAACTATGTCACTTTCAGTCCACTTTGGGGGTGACCTATCAACCAACCAACCAGCCTTTGGAAAGTATTCAGACCCTTTGACTTTTTACACATTTTGTTAGATTACAGCCTTATTCTAAAATGTATTAAATAAAACAATTTCCTCACCAATCTACACACAATACTCCACAGTTACAAACTGAAAACAGGTTTTTAGAAATGTTTGAAAATGTATTAGAAGCAAAAAACTGAAATACCTTATTTACATAACTATTCAGACCATTTGCTATGAGACTCGAAATTGAGCTCAGGTGCATCTCGTTTCCATTGATCATCCTTGAGATGTTTTTACAACTTGATTGGAGTCCACCTGTGGTAAATTAAATTGATTGGACATGATTTGGAAAAACACACACCTGTCTATATAAGGTCCCACAGTTGACAGGGCATGTCAGAGCAAAAACCAAGCCATGAGGTTGAAGGAATTGTCCGTAGAGCTCCAAGACTGGATTGTGTCAAGACACAGATCTGGGGAAGGGTACCAAAACATTTCAGCAGCATTGAAGGTCCCCAAGAACACAGTGGCCTCCATCATTCTTAAATGGAAGACGTTTGGAACCACCAAGACTCTTCCTAGAGCTGTACGCCTGGCCAAACTGAGCAATCGGGAGAAGGGCCTTGGTCAGGGAGGTGACCAAGAACCCAATGGTCACTCTGACAGAGCTCTGTAGTTCCTCTGTGGAGATGGGAGAACCTTCCAGAAGGACAACCATCTCGGCAGCACTCCACCAATTAGGCCTTTATGGTAGAGTGGCCAGACAGAAGCTACTCCTCAGTAAAATGCACATGACAGCCCGCTTGGATTTTGCCAAACTGCACCTAAAGACTCTCAGACCATGAGAAACAAGATTATCTGGTCTGATGAAACCAAGATTGAACTCTTTGGCCTGAATGCCGATGACACGACTGGAGGAAACCTGGCACAATCCCTACAGTGAAGCATGGTGGTGGCAGCATCATGCTGTGGGGATGTTTTTCAGTGGCAGGGATTGGGAGACTAGTCAGGATCGAGGGAAAGTTGAATAGAGCAAAGTACAGAGAGATCCTTGATGAAAACCTGCTCCAGAGCCCTCAGGACCTCGACTGGGGCGAAGGTTCACCTTCCAACAGGACAACGACCCTAAGCACACAGCCAAGTCAACGCAGGAGTGGCTTCGGGACAAGTCTCTGAATGTCATTGGGTGGCCTAGTCAGAGTCTGGACTTGAACCCGATCCAACATCTCTGGAGAGACCTGAAAATAGCTGTTCAGCAATTATCCCCATCCAACCTGACAGAGCTTGAGAGGATCTGCAGAGAAGAATGGGAGAAACTCCCCAAATACAGGTGTGCCAAGCTTGTAGCGTCATACCCAAGAAGACTCGAGGCTGTAATCGCTGCAAAGGTATTTCAACAAACTACTGAGTAAAGGGTCTGAATTATCTATGCATCTATCTATGCATCTATTTTGTGAAGTGCACCAGTCCCTCCTGCAGCAAAGCACCACCACATCAGGATGCCGCCACCCCCGTGCTGCAAGCTTGGGGTTATTCCACCATCCCAACCTATTTCCTCCAAACATAACGATGGTCATTTTGGCCAAACAGTTCCATTTTTGTTTCATCAGACCAGAGGACATTTCTCCAAAAAGTATGATCTTTGTCATCATGTGCAATTGCAAACCGTAGTCTGGCTTTTTTATGGCTGTTTTGGAGCAGTGGCTTCTTCCTTGCTGAGCGGCCTTTCAGGTTATGTCGATATAGGACTCGTTTTACTGTGGATATAGATACGTTTGTACCGGTTTCCTCCAGCATCTTCATAAGGTCCTTTGCTGTTGTTCTGGGATTGATTTGTACTTTTCACACCAAAGTACGCTCATCTCTAGGAGACAGAATGCGTCTCCTTCCTGAGCGGCATGACAGCTGCGTGGTCCCATGGTGTTTATACTTGTGTACTATTGTTTGTACAGATGAACCTGGTACATTCAGGCATTTGGAAATTGCTCCCAAGGATGAACCAGACTTGTGGAGATCTACAATTTTTTTCTGAGGTCTTGGCTGATTTCTTTTGATTTTCCCATGAGGCAAAGAGGTACTGCGTTTGAAGGTAGGCCATGAAATACATCCACAGGTACACCCCCAATTGACTAAAATTATGTCAATTAGCCTATCAGAAGCTTCTAAAGCCATGACATCATTTTCTGGAATTTTCAAGCTGTTGAAAGGCACAGTCAACTTAGTATATGTAAACTTCTGACCCAGTGGAATTTTGATACAGTGAATTATAAGTTAAATAATCTGTCTGTAAACAATTGTTGGAAAAATTACTTGTGTCATGCAAAAAGTAGATGTTCTAACCGACTTGCCAAAACTATAGTTTGTTAACAAGAAATTTGTGGAGTGGTTGAAAAACGAGTTTTAATGACTCCAACCTAAGTGTATGTAAACTTCCGTCTTCAACTGTACATACTGCTGAAGTACAAGTTTTACTCTGAACTGTCTCGCCTCACCCTCTTTGCTGATTTTCAGTAAAGCAGACAAAGTGACCCAGCTGGAGAAACCTGCACGCAGCGTAATAAGGGCTTTGTTACGATTAATTAGATACCCTGGGAATTATTGGTTATGTTATATACTGTATCTTATTGATTGCATTGTCTTTCGTCTTTGCACATGCTCTCTCTCCCCCCTCATCCTCGCTTTCTCTTTCTGTTAGCCAGTAACCACATGAACTGTTCTCTGAATGAAGTGTGGCTGAAGGTTGAATAGTGATAGCATGCAAAGTGCAAGCTTGTATAACTATCCTTCTATTGTTGGATCACCAGTGGTTAATAGGTCATCTTAACACAATGACTGGAGAGGACAACGAGGAGCGACTGAGGAGAGAGGTACTCTGGGGTCATCTTAACACAATGACTGGAAAGGACAACGAGGAGCGACTGAGGAGAGAGGTACTCTGGGGTCATCTTAACACAGTGGCTGGAGAGGGCAACGAGGAGCGACTGAGGAGAGAGGTACTCTGCAATGACTGGAGAGGGCAACGAGGAGCGACTGAGGAGAGAGGTACTCTGGGGTTATCTTAACACAATGACTGGAGAGGGCAACGAGGGGCGACTGAGGAGAGAGGTACTCTGGTGTGGATGCCCTCTTTCCCAGCTTCTGAATACACAAGCTGTCAGTTTAAATCTCTCTCGCTTTAATTTATCAGTGTTTTATCACAGCACAAGACAATAACGAGTTTGTATTCGACCATATATTACTCTGAGAGATGGGTCTGTACTACTCTGAGAGATGGGTCTGTACTACTCTGAGAGATGGGTCTGTACTACTCTGAGAGATGGGTCTGTACTACTCTGAGAGATGGGTCTGTATTACTCTGAGAGATGGGTCTGTACTACTCTGAGAGATGGGTCTGTATTACTCTGAGAGATGGGTCTGTATTACTCTGAGAGGTGGGTCTGTATTACTCTGAGAGATGGGTCTGTATTACTCTGAGAGATGGGTCTGTATTACTCTGAGAGATGGGTCTGTATTACTCTGAGAGGTGGGTCTGTATTACTCTGAGAGATGGGTCTGTATTACTCTGAGAGGTGGGTCTGTACTACTCTGAGAGGTGGGTCTGTATTACTCTGAGAGATGGGTCTGTACTACTCTGAGAGATGGGTCTGTATTACTCTGAGAGATGGGTCTGTACTACTCTGAGAGGTGGGTCTGTACTACTCTGAGAGATGGGTCTGTATTACTCTGAGAGATGGGTCTGTACTACTCTGAGAGATGGGTCTGTATTACTCTGAGAGATGG
Organism: Salvelinus alpinus; assembly: GCF_045679555.1. Lineage (NCBI taxonomy): Eukaryota > Metazoa > Chordata > Actinopteri > Salmoniformes > Salmonidae > Salvelinus > Salvelinus alpinus. The sequence continues at coordinate 32,710,230 of NC_092110.1, forward strand.
GTCTGTACTACTCTGAGAGGTGGGTCTGTATTACTCTGAGAGGTGGGTCTGTACTACTCTGAGAGATGGGTCTGTACTACTCTGAGAGGTGGGTCTGTACTACTCTGAGAGATGGGTCTGTATTACTCTGAGAGATGGGTCTGTATTACTCTGAGAGGTGGGTCTGTACTACTCTGAGAGATGGGTCTGTATTACTCTGAGAGATGGGTCTGTATTACTCTGAGAGATGGGTCTGTATTACTCTGAGAGGTGGGTCTGTACTACTCTGAGAGATGGGTCTGTATTACTCTGAGAGGTGGGTCTGTACTACTCTGAGAGATGGGTCTGTATTACTCTGAGAGATGGGTCTGTACTACTCTGAGAGATGGGTCTGTACTACTCTGAGAGATGGGTCTGTACTACTCTGAGAGGTGGGTCTGTATTACTCTGAGAGGTGGGTCTGTACTACTCTGAGAGATGGGTCTGTATTACTCTGAGAGGAGGGTCTGTATTACTCTGAGAGGAGGGTCTGTATTACTCTGAGAGGTGGGTCTGTATTACTCTGAGAGGTGGGTCTGTACTACTCTGAGAGATGGGTCTGTACTACTCTGAGAGGTGGGTCTGTACTACTCTGAGAGATGGGTCTGTATTACTCTGAGAGATGGGTCTGTACTACTCTGAGAGGTGGGTCTGTACTACTCTGAGAGATGGGTCTGTATTACTCTGAGAGGTGGGTCTGTACTACTCTGAGAGATGGGTCTGTATTACTCTGAGAGATGGGTCTGTACTACTCTGAGAGGTGGGTCTGTATTACTCTGAGAGGTGGGTCTGTACTACTCTGAGAGATGGGTCTGTACTACTCTGAGAGGTGGGTCTGTACTACTCTGAGAGATGGGTCTGTATTACTCTGAGAGATGGGTCTGTATTACTCTGAGAGGTGGGTCTGTACTACTCTGAGAGATGGGTCTGTATTACTCTGAGAGATGGGTCTGTATTACTCTGAGAGATGGGTCTGTATTACTCTGAGAGGTGGGTCTGTACTACTCTGAGAGATGGGTCTGTATTACTCTGAGAGGTGGGTCTGTACTACTCTGAGAGATGGGTCTGTATTACTCTGAGAGATGGGTCTGTACTACTCTGAGAGATGGGTCTGTACTACTCTGAGAGATGGGTCTGTACTACTCTGAGAGGTGGGTCTGTATTACTCTGAGAGGTGGGTCTGTACTACTCTGAGAGATGGGTCTGTATTACTCTGAGAGGAGGGTCTGTATTACTCTGAGAGGAGGGTCTGTATTACTCTGAGAGGTGGGTCTGTATTACTCTGAGAGGTGGGTCTGTACTACTCTGAGAGATGGGTCTGTACTACTCTGAGAGGTGGGTCTGTACTACTCTGAGAGATGGGTCTGTATTACTCTGAGAGATGGGTCTGTACTACTCTGAGAGGTGGGTCTGTACTACTCTGAGAGATGGGTCTGTATTACTCTGAGAGGTGGGTCTGTACTACTCTGAGAGATGGGTCTGTATTACTCTGAGAGATGGGTCTGTATTACTCTGAGAGATGGGTCTGTATTACTCTGAGAGATGGGTCTGTACTACTCTGAGAGATGGGTCTGTATTACTCTGAGAGATGGGTCTGTACTACTCTGAGAGATGGGTCTGTACTACTCTGAGAGATGGGTCTGTACTACTCTGAGAGGTGGGTCTGTACTACTCTGAGAGATGGGTCTGTATTACTCTGAGAGATGGGTCTGTACTACTCTGAGAGGTGGGTCTGTACTACTCTGAGAGATGGGTCTGTATTACTCTGAGAGGTGGGTCTGTACTACTCTGAGAGATGGGTCTGTATTACTCTGAGAGATGGGTCTGTATTACTCTGAGAGATGGGTCTGTATTACTCTGAGAGGTGGGTCTGTATTACTCTGAGAGGTGGGTCTGTACTACTCTGAGAGATGGGTCTGTATTACTCTGAGAGATGGGTCTGTATTACTCTGAGAGGTGGGTCTGTATTACTCTGAGAGGTGGGTCTGTATTACTCTGAGAGGAGGGTCTGTATTACTCTGAGAGGTGGGTCTGTATTACTCTGAGAGGTGGGTCTGTATTACTCTGAGAGAAGGGTCTGTACTACTCTGAGAGAAGGGTCTGTATTACTCTGAGAGGTTGGTCTGTACTACTCTGAGAGGTGGGTCTGTATTACTCTGAGAGATGGTCTGTACTACTCTGAGAGGTGGGTCTATACTACTCTGAAAAGTGGTTCTTTACTACTCATACCGAATTAGGGGCAGAGTTATAGAGTATGACTAGCATGTGATGTGAGCCCATCCATGGATTTACTTGTTTGAGTTATTGGCGTTTTTTTTAGGTTGAGGCACAACCTTTTGTGTTTCAGGAATGTTTGTTGATAGTGACATAACTAATAATGTCAGCTTAAGTGGCATACACAGTGTCATGCCCTGACCATAGAGAGCCTTTTTATTCTCTATTTTGGTTAGGTCGGGGTGTGACTAGGGTGGGTGATCTAGTGCATTTATTTCTATGTTGGCCTGTTATGTTTCCCAATCAGAGGCAGCTGTTTATCATTGTCTCTGATTGGGGATCATATTTAAGCAGCCATTTCACTACTGTGTTTTGTGGGATCTTGTTTTTGTGTAGTTGCCTGGGAGCATTGCATTTGCTGCACGTTTCGTTTGCTGTTTATTGTTTTTGTGAGTTTCATTTAATAAACATGTGGAACTCTACGTACGCTGCGCCTTGGTCCGAGTATGATTACCACGACGAGCGTGACACACAGAGTGTACAAAACATTAGGATCATCTTCCTATTATTGATTTGCACCCCATTTTGCCCTCAGAACAGCCTCAATTCATTGGGGCTTGGACTAAAAGGTGTTGATAACATTCCACAGGGATGCTGGCCAATGTTGACTCCAATGCTTCCCACAGTTGTGTCAAGTTGGCTGGATGTCCTTTGAGTGATGGACCATTCTTGATACACATGAACGTGAAAAACCCAGCAGCGTTTCAGTTCTTTAACCTGTCTCCTCCCTTTAATCTACACTGATTGAAGGTGACATCAATAAGGGATCGTAGCTTTCACCTGGACAGTCTGTCATGGAAAGAGCAGGTGTTTTTTGCACTCAGTGGTTAAATAGAAATATTTTGACATAATCTGAGAGAATGTTGTTGAATTTACATGACTTGTTATTGAGTTGTTTTAAGGTGCAAAAAGCTTTCCACTTTACATTGATAGCACCTGAGATAAAAAAAAAATATATATATATAGTAGACGAATATTGAAGACATCAAAACTATGAAATAACACATATGGAAACATGTAGTAACCAAAAAGTGTTAAACAAATCAAAATATATTTTATGTTTGAGATTCTTCACCCTTTGTCTTGATGACAGCTTTAAACACTCTTGGCATTCTTTCAACCAGCTTCATTAGGTAATCACCTGGAATGCATTTAAATTAACAAGTGTGCCTTGTTAAAAGTTCATTTGTGGAATTATTTCCTTCTTAATGTGTTTGAGCCAATCAGTTGTGTTGTGACAAGGTAGAGGTGGTATACAGAAGATAGCCTTATTTGGTAAAAGACCAAGTCCATATTATGGGAAGAACAGCTCAAATAAGCAAAGAGAATCGACAGACCATGATTACTTTAAGGCATGGAGGTCAATCAATCTAGAAAATGTCAAGAACTTCGAAAGTTTATTTTAGTGCAGTCGCAAAAACCATCAAGCGATATGATGAAACTGGCTCTCATGAGGACCTCCACATGAAAGGAAGACCCAGAGTTTCCTCTGCTGCAGAGGACAAGTTCATTAAAGTTACCAGCCTCAGAAATTGCAGCCCAAATAAATGCCTCACAGAGTTCAAGTAACAGACACATCTCAACATCAACTGTTCAGAGGAGACTGCCTGAATCAGGCCTTCATGGTTGAATTGCTGCAAAGAAACCACTACTAAAGGACACCAATAATAAGAAGAGACTTGCTTGGGTCAAGAACTTGAGCAATGGACATTAGACTGGTGGAAATCTGTCCTTTGGTTTGATGAGTTCAAATTTGAGATTTTTGGCTCCAACTGACGTGTCTTCGTGAGACACAGAGTAGGTGAAAGGAGGATTTTCACATTAGTGGTTCCCACCGTGAAACATGGAGGAGGAGGTGTGATGGTGTGGGGGTGCTTTACAGGTGACACTGTCTGTGATTTACTTAGAATTCAAGTAACACTTAACCAGCATGGCTACCACAGCATTCTGGAGCGATATGCCATCCCATTTGCTTTGCGCTTAGTGGGACTATCATTTGTTTTTCAACAGGACAATGACCCAACACACATCCAGGCTGTGTAAGGGCTATTTAACCAAGAAGGATAGTGATGGAGTGCTGCATCAGATGACCTCCACAATCACCCGACATCAACCTAATTGAGATGGTTTGGGATGAGTTGGATTGCAGAGTGAATTAAAAGCAGCCAACAAGAGCTCAGCATATGTGGGAACTCCTTCAAGACTATTGGAAAATAATTCCAGGTGAAGCTGGTTGAGAGAATGCTAAGAGTGTGCAAAGTTGTCATCAAGGCAAAGGGTGGCCCGAGAATGGTCCGACAAACATAAAACATCCAGTCAGTGGCAGTGCTGTGGGCGAAAACAACTTGTTGATGAGAGAGGTCGAAGGAGAATGGCAAGGAATCGTGCAAGTTAACAAGTGGGCCACAAACAGGCAAATAACGGCACAGTATAAAACATCACCTGATCCAACAAATCCCGGTTCCTGCTGGGTCATGATGATGGCAGAGTCAGGATTTAACATTAGCAGCATGAGTCCATGGAACCATCCTGCCTAGTGTAAACGGTACAGGGTGGTGGCGGTGGTGTACCGCCGTCCAATTGGTGTACCGCCGTCCAATTGGCAGCAACTTTGTGAGGCCATCGCGTCAGCATGGACCAACATCCCTGTGGAATGTTTCCGACTTGTAGAATCCATACCCTGAAGAATTCAAGCTGTTTTGGAGGCAAAGGGGGGTCAGACCCGGTACTGGTGAGTGTATATACTACCTATTAACCTACACCATTATGACAAGTGGCAAAGTGACAATAAAAACACTCTCGCATAATATAACAATTACCGCGAATAGGCAATGAACAGTTCTCCGTACGCATATTCAGAGATGGCGAGAGAACGTTACAATGATATCAAAACAATGGGAATGAAGCTATGAATATTAATGGTGAAACATGGGGCTTTTGTGTCTGAATTGCTGTTGTATGCTTATGATGAATGAGCACCCCTATTCTGTGTCAGGGTCCTTTGACCGACAAATAGTCTGCTAACGACAATGCCTGAAACATATGGTAATGTTCCCTTGCAATGTATTACTTTCATTGACACTTGAAACTCGTTGTAAAAGGCTGCCCCCTTACTTTTCTAATGAAAACTATACAGCCATCATCCTATTTAGTGTCTACTTTATTTCATTTAAGTTGATTGAGCATCTGATTACCATTGAATACACCGGTAGAGATATCTAAGCATCACAAGGCTACATGTATTACAGAAAGTGCTTTTTCTGCCTTTTCTGCATCTTGTGGACATGTTTACAGAAAATTATACTCACCTCAAGGACACTGAATGTCTACTCAAGGACACTGCTGTCGCCTGTTCATGGTTTGTAGAGGACATTACTTCCAGACATGCTGGGGGCTGACAAATCACAGAAGCAGAGAATATGGAAATGGAGAAAATAGTGTGGTTTGTAACCTTCTAGCCAAGTATTTGTGGCAGGTGAATTATGCTTGCAAAATGTATTTGCACTACCTTTTCTACAGCCACCCCTGGAGATCAACAAACTACCTTCACTGCTATTGTGACCAGGAGAGTCTAGCATGTCTGAAGCTGATGAATTCAGTTTGCCTTCAAACATCGACTGCAGGTTGCTTTAGGGCGGGGTTGATAACATATATCCTATATATTTTACACCATAAGGTCTTTCCTATTCCCATTTTCATCCTCTCCTCCAGCCCCAACCCCTCCTCCATCAAAACATCCCCTATCAGCACCCTCGGTCTCTTGGTTGCTCCCTGGGGAGACCCTGTCCAGCATCCCAGGCTCCTAATAGCGGGTTGAAATGTAGAGTAGATGTCCTTGTGTTAATCCCATCCATCCCTGTAGCTGTGGCCCGTGACAGATACAAAGAGTCAGCCTGGTGGTAAATTCAGGCCCCTGAATTTACCCGGGGGTCAGAAGGGAGATCCTCTGCCTAAGCAGGGCCATCATGTGAGGCCAGACAGCCTGCATGGCAGATGAATGCACTGAGGGTCAGGAGGATAGGGCGTGGGCTAGAAGCCTGCGATGGAATCCACTACTAATGGGACTCTACCTAGAATTACAGAGAAGTGTCTTACTGGCTAGATTTCTGTCAATACTAAGACAAAGTTGAGTTGGTGTTTGATTGTGTTTCACTGGCTATTTTTATCTAGTGATTCTTCATCATGTTTTGTATAGGAATCTACTAACTGTGTGTATGCGTGCGTGAAAGAGATCAGATTTAGGCAATGTCTACAGCTGTTTTGGGGGAATTATTCTATATATTGTGACGTTCACTCCCATCCCTGCAGGAAGCAGTGCACTTAATTCAATAATTAATATTGATAATCATCATCTAACCAAATAAGTTCCTATCTCAGACTGTGTTGAGGGTAATTTGACATGTTTTATGTGCTTATCATTCTGATTAAGATCATGTCTAATAGGTGGTGTGGTTCAGCCTGGATTCGAACCAAGGACTGTAGTGTCGCCTCTTGCACTGAGATGCAGTGCCTTAGACCACTGCACCACTTGGGAGCCCGGAGTGTTTATGCTCCAATACAGTATATCAACCAAACACACTGTTGTCCAGGAAGACATTGTTTGTACTTGAATAGGTCAAATCAGCTTTTAGCTGCTATGTTTGCAAAATAAAAATAAAACTATAATATGTGATGTTCATGTGTTATCACTGTGTTGTGCATGTCAATAAAGCCCCTAATTACAGTATGTTTATCAAAACATACTTACAATTACATCAACTAAACAGAATTTGGAACAACATAAAAAACAACATTATATTACAGCTCACCACTCAGGAAAAGATTCCTTCGTCAGAGTCACACTTGCATTAGGTCACCAACACGTTGTGACACCTGAAGCCCAACTCAGAGCCACATCAAAAGGTGAGACATTAACACACCGTGCAAAGACATCCGTGTACAGCAAACGAGGGGAGCCATACAGCTCAGGCAGCAATCATTTATTTCTGCTCCAAGAGGAGATTATGAATTCAGTTTCAGCAAGATGTAGAGATTAACTCACTCAGTACAGTGTCCATATCATGTGATGCTGTCCTAAAATGGACGCCGTACACCACTCTGGTGGATTTCAAGCTGGAATACTTAATGGTGAATCTGCCATGTCTGTTTGGGATATTACAACAACAAAGAAGTCACTGGTAACAACAAACACTGTTTGTTTGACGTCACTGCACATGCGATAGAACAGCAGAATATGTACTGCAATTTTTTGTAACACTGCTCGACGTATCTATCCTCTTTTTCGACAACAAAACAATAACAAAGGTGCTGGGCTGACAGTGGCACTGTTTCCCCTAATGCGGAACTCAGCTTTAACATCTGATGACAATACAACAGAACATATTAACAGCAATGACATTTACTCTCATGAGAGGCCAAAAATAACTATCTAAAAGCTACGACACTACTAAGCCATGCCTCAGTCTTCTGATCTGACTTGCTGGGTCATATCTTAATAACCCAGCATCAACAGCCCAATCTGGCTCTTTTTAAAGAAAATTACCTGACTAAGTGACCCAATGCTTGCAACCAGTAGTGGAAAAAGTACCCAATTGTCATTCTTGAGTAAAAGTAAAGATATCTTTAAAGAAAATGACTGAAGTAAAAGCGAAAGTCACCCAGTAAAATACTACTTGAGTAAAAGTCAAAAAGTTTTTGGTTATAAATATACTTAAGTATTAAAAGTAAATGTAATTGCTGAAATATACTTTTATATCATTTAAAAAAATATATATTATATAAAAGTAAAAGTATAAATAATTTCAAATTCCTTATGCTAAGCAAAACAGACGGCACAATTTTTTTATTTTTTTTTTTTTTTTATTTACGGCTAGTCAAGTGAACACTCCCAACACTCAGATGTATTTTACAAACAAAGCATTTGTGTTTAGTGAGTCCGCCAGATCAGATGCAGTAAGGATGACCAGGGATTTTCTCTTGATAAGTACGTGAATAGGACAATTTTCCTGACCTGCTAAGCATTCCAAATGTAACAAGTACTTCTGGGTGTGAGGAAAAATGTATAGTAAAAAGTACATTATTTTCTTTAGGAATGTAGTGGAGTAAAAGTATAATATAAATAGTCAAGTAAAGTACAGATACCCTAAAACACGACTTAAGTAGTACTTTAAATTGTTTAAGTACTTTACACCACTGCCTGCAACCCAGCAGTTGGGTCATCCAAACAACCCAACATACCAAGGGTTAGGTTGAAGATACTCTAGCTAGCTAGTGACCTAAGCCAACACCTAATAATGATCCTCATAAACGTCATTAACATCATGAGAAACATTTCAGATTAAAACAGGAGGCTACAGTCAGGCTTGACAGACAATTTTGTGTATTCAAAATTGTTAATAAAATAGTACTCATATGGGAATGGGTAATTTCTTCCAAGTAGCTATCTATCCCATACGGGCATCACCGAAAACCACATATTTGGAGTTTAGCAGCGCAACAAATCCAAAGGCGAAATCATTTCAAAGTGCTCTGCACTCGTCAGCAAAACAGTTCCTCCAAGAACCATTTACTATACTGAAACATTAAATGTTCCTCCAAGAACCCCTCAACTAACCAAAGGTGTTAAATATGAACCTACTGACTGCAATGATTAGAATCTCTAGGGTTCCTCAATTCACCACTAATTCTGAGAGTATACCCTGATGTGTCTTTTTCCACTCTAGTGTCATATCTTATATCCACGTCACAGCAATGTTTAGAGTGCTTCCTCATCCAAGCTTTTAAACCTAAAATTATTGCTGAGTTAAATATTCTGTTCCTAATGTGCTGAAATAATGCTGAATTACAGATGGGTGATTTTATTTGTGTGAGTAAATCTTGGAGCTTAATTGTTGTTAAACGTGTTTTCTATGCATAGCTTACAGAGCTTACAACGAGAGCTGAATAGCACTTATAATAAAAGCAACGTTGTTGCATTAAATACAATTACTGTTAATTTGAGCAACAGTGAAAAAAATAATTGATGAACGGAAATTACAATTTTCCAAAGTGAAATTGGTAATTATTAACCAAACAATGCCGCAAAAATCATTCAAGCATTCACATACAATACATTTTTTAGGGTTGGGATGTGGAATTGGAGACAAGTGGGAGTGGAGTTGCTGGACGGGGATAGAATGACGGTCAAAAATAAAAGTAAAAGAACTAAGTCAAAATAAAAGCAAACAAAAAGTATGTTTGAATGACACTGAGGGGCAACATTGTTACATCTAATGCCTGTTTGTCTGAGGCTGATGCCAAGCAGGTGTTTGTACACGTGCATATACACACACTCTCATTCAAATGCATACACGTGTACATACATGGACACGCACACACACGTGTAAATAGTTCCACACATGCACTCGAACATATCCTGTTGTCCTTGATGTCTTTTGTTTTTGCATTGTTGTTGTTTTTCTATTTTTCTCTTTTGTTTGTTTTGTTGGTTGTTGGTGCATTGTGGGAAGGCGGGTCTTGGATGGGTGAGGGGTAGCTCTTGGGGAACTGCGGGGGGGATCTTGGAGGGCTGGTGGCCTGGCGGTTGGGAGCTTGGGCCGGTGGCTGATAGGTCTCTGGTTCGGGTCCCCGTTTTTGACCTTGTGGGAGGTCTGTCGACGTGCCCTTGAGCAGAACGTTGACCCTGGTTGCTGCTGTGGGTCGCTCTGGATGGGAGTCTGTTAGATGACAATGTAATGTAGATGTTGAGCGACTTCACCGCAAGTAGATTGTATGTTTTAATATTCAAAATAAAAATGAATACATTTTTGCTCAGGAGTAAGAACATGGTAGCTATACCTAAATTATCATCTACAAACATCCAGATATCACAAGATAATAGGCTCAGAAATAATTATACATTCTCCATTGACGCTAATGATAGAAAATGTCCATCATATCTGATCATTTTGATTCAAAATTGTATCTATTCCAAACAGATGGTAATATGCTGCCTACAATTAGCCAGCACATGGCCCAGATCTGGACATTTTTGTGAAATAAAATATTCCCCACTTATCTACCAGTATTTGACATAAGTCTGGCAATGGGAACATGCACTTGGCAAAGCCTCTAATGCCAGTGGCATGCTTCCGTTTGAAACTTCTGCTCTCCCCCTATCTTGGTTGTTATGATTTTTACTCATGTTGGACAGTAAGAAGTTGAAAGCCAATTTTGATGTGAAACTTTGAAAGTCTGACTAAAATGAAAGTGGTTCACTGAGCAAGCAGTCTTATTTCATTAAAATTCAACGTTATCCTTCTCCATTCATTCACTGAAAATATACTCACTATAAATATTGAATTATATATTTTTTAAATACATAAAAATTGTATCAATGTTACTTTTCTCTGCCTCAGTAAAATAGTTCAATTTAACTTCTTGTGTAAGAAGTAACAGAAAGTGAATGTGCAAACATTTAGGACATTTAGGATATAATGTTGAAGCTTAATGGATTGAGTTTGAGAGCAGGAGTGATCAAACTCTCAGCGAGCCCACACCTGCTAACACTACAGTGTTTTCAATGGCTTCCCATGTGGAAAGCTTGAGCCGGGTGCCATGTAGTCAACAGAGAGAAAGAGAGGAGGAGGAGGAGGAAGAGAAGGAGCAGGAGGAGGAGGAGGAGGAAGAAAAAAAGGTGGAGGAGGAAGAGGAGGAGGAAGAAGAGGTGGAAGAGGAGAAGGAGGAGGAGGCAGAATAGGAGGAGGAGAGGCCTTTCACATTGTTCCTGATAAACGACACACAACACTTATTTCAGCCTTCGAATAGGGGAGGGAGCCTTTAGTTAATGATTGAACAAACATATCTTGCCTCTGAGTGCTCTGTTCTTATGTGTGGGGTCACAGAGCAGCTTTCTAATATGCATCCCTCACAAAACCCCAATATTTGTTTGGCTAGTGGGGGCCTGGGTAGTCGGGGAGGGGAGGGGTGGGGAGACAGGAGGGGAGAAGAGAAGCCAGAGGAGGAAAAGGGTTGTTGGGAGAGAGGGGTGGCTGTAGTGGGGGCAGTCAGATACCGCCAGGAACAGATGGAGCCTGATAAATCCTGAAAGGGAGGCATTACCTGCCCAAGTCACCAAGCAGCCACAATTATCACAGGGGTCTGGGTTCATTGTCAATTAGAGTGGCAGTTAAAGCCAGGCAACAGCTGTGGCAGATGGCAGGGATCCAGTCAGGCTGGGAGAGGCCGGGACAGGGGCCAGCCCCGAGGCTAGCCTCTCTCAGCCTAATAGAGCACAGTTGTCACTCGGTCACAGTAGATACACTGTAGCAGCCAGGAGCATGGTGATCTGATCTACAGCCACCAGAGAGGCAGAGATAGACAGAGATAGACAGAGATACAGAGAGACAGCGAGAGTACAATTTTGCACCAGTCACTCCATAGAAAGAGTGAGAGAACAGGAGTGCTCTATAGCGTTGAGATTTTGCAGTAATGAGTTTGCAGTAATGTCGCATGTCAACCCCCAACTTTTTCTTAGTAATGTGGTTTTATTAGTTATATTCATGATTGTTAAGGAGAGGAAATTATGTTTTCCATTGCTGTACATACAATAGCTACATACAGTGCTGTACATCTCTCTCTCTCTACATCATTTCTGTAATGCCTGACTACAATTATAACAGTTTGGAGGTGAGATCATAATAAACTGTTTGTTACTGAAATGTGGAATTGTCATAAACTGACTTGTTGCCATGTACATTGGAGATCTAATACTAATATACATTCATATGGTTACTGTTGCTATTTACTGCTTTTGTTGTGTCTTTTGCTTCCAAGCTTCCCACTCAAACAGTGCTGGAGGATACAGAAAGCTCAAAATGTTCCCTTTAGTTTTAGTGGGTTTACTTACACGTTACTTTATGCAGGAAGATTGAGTTTTGGAGTACAACTAGAGTCTCCTCTTTGGTGCAGTGCCCAAAGTCAGCTTGGAGTGGGCGACTCAAGGGCAGCCATTTGTTGAATTGGTCACCCTAAGCTGAGCCAAGGTACGCCAGCAGGCTTCACTTTCAGCAAGTGCCACCATTCATCACCAGGCAGGGGTGAAAAGGGGGCTGAGGATGGGGGACTGGGGGGGACTGCAGGCTGGCTGCCTGCCTGGCTGGCTGATGAGAATGTAGTCCTCCGCCACAGACATCAGACAGCATCCACACTCCTCTCTTACACCTATCACAAAGGCCCTCCACTTTCATTGGGGCTCTCCCTCTCCTCTCTTTCTCTCTCGTCCCCTGTCCACGTCGCCCCCTTCTCCCTACAGAGACATCATTCTTCCAACTTTGTTCCGCCACTCTTGGACCTTGTGTCTGGGCCCAGCTGATAGTGAGGTGGGCCCATCCATCTGCCAGGGGCCAGGGGCCTGTGAAGAAGAGAGTGGAGCAGAGGTCCTCAGTCCCCAGCAATTCCCATTAACAATGCTAACAGCACTGCTGCTGCAAGGGGGCCAGACGGGACAACCTAGGCCTCTGTCGTCGGGCAGAGTTGCAGATCGCAGGGATCCGATAGGTCTACATCTGCTACAGTCTAAAGCATGTTGTTAGGCGCTAAGCAAGCAGAGAGTCAAAGTCTCCCAGGGTTTCTGAGGAATATTGATTGTATTTTTTCTGTGGCCGGCTGGCATGTGAAGTCAGACTTGTGTTAGCTTCGCGCTATCGCAGTGTGGTTTCTTGTCAAGTTATGAGGTTGCGGTTCCACATTGGTTATCTGAGGTTATACATAAGCAATAAGGCACGGGGAGGTGTGGTATATGGCCAAAAAAAAACATGGCTAAGGGCTGTTCTTAGCAACGACACATCGCGGAGTGCCTGGACACAGCCCTTAGCCGTGATATATTGGCCATATACCACAAACCCCAAGATGCCTTATTGCTATTATAAACTGGTTACCAACGTAATTAGAGCAGCATAAATAAATGTTTTGTCATACCCGTGGTATACGGTCTGATATACCACGGCTGTCAGTCAATCAGCATTCAGGGCTCGAACCACCCAGTTTATAATAAATGTCTGTTTGCTAAGAAGACTTGCACAAAATCATTAATTCAATGTATGTTCAGTGTTGGAGGAGGAACTGAAGAAAACAAATGACTAACTTTTGCACAGCAACCTTGTGCTTCACAAGGAATGCAGAAGATACAATACGTTTACAGTCAAAGTACAGTACCTGACTAACGGGTAAAGTTACTGACAATCACACAATAGATATAATGGCTGCTCAACATAACAGCACTTACCTCAAAAAGAGCCTGCGCTCCCCTCCTGCGTTTTGACATATTTCCACATTTATCAGGTTGCCTATCTATCTTGAGCAAACTACAAAAACGACCCCCTTCCTCAGAATGACACTGCGTGAGGCCTCCTCTCAGCAGATAGGTCCTCACAATGCTTTTATCCCTTCAACCAAACTTTCAAAAGACGTCATTCTTTTTCCTTCCTCTGTTTCAACTAGATTTGGATCATTTTCAGATCTGTTTTTGTTTCCTGAAATTGAAAATTGTATGGAAAAGGAAATCCACATTGAGATTAAAACACAAATCCAACCGTCAGTTATGGACCAAAAAACGATATTCACCCATCCACAGACACTGTGGCTGTTTAGATGGTAAACTGAACACATCTTACTGTATCTTTTCTAAGCAAACCTAGTCACCAAGTACCAGTAGAGCTGGAAAATGCAACCTTTAAATGTTTTGTTTAAACTGGTGCTAATCCGAACTAGATGTTAAAGTGAGATCAAGCAATTGGGCAGTGGGTTGACACTTTCATACTGTAACTCCTTCAGAGAGGTGTTCATGAAATAAGTCATATAATGTATCTTGCTTACATGCATCCCCAACACATATGTACAGGACCAGTCAAAAGTTTGGACACCTGCTCATTCAAGGGTTTTTCTTTATTTTTACTATTTTATACATTATTCAAAAGGCACTCGCACATCTGAGCAATCTTTTTTTGCAGGTGCATGGCAACAGTTGAACAAGATGAAGGAAAAAGTAAACTGCACACTGCTCTTGACAGTATCAATATACCACAAATCAATATACCAAAAGCTCCTTCATACTATTTTATACATTGTAGAATAATAGTAAAGACATAAAAACTATGAAATATGGAATCATGTAGTAACCAAAAAAGTGTTTAACAAATCAAAATACACTTTGCCTTGATGACAGCTTTGCACACTCTTGGCATTGTCTCAACCAGCTTCACCTGGAATGCTTTTCCAACAGTCTTGAAGGAGTTCCCACATATGCTGAGCACTTGTTGGCTGATTTTCCTTCACTCTGAGGTCCAACTCATACCAAACCATCTCAATAAGGTTGAGGTCGGGTGATTGTGGAGGCCAGGTCATCTGATGCAGCACTCAATCACTCTCCTTCTTTGTGAAATAGCCCTTACACAGCCTGGAGGTGTGTTGGGTCATTGTCCTGTTGAAAAACAAATGATAGTCCCAATAAGCGCAAACTACATGGGATGGCATATCGCTGCAGAATGCTGTCGTAGCCATGCTGGTTGAGTGTGCCTTGAATTCAAAATAAATCACAGACAGTGTCACCAGCAAAGCACCCCCACACCATAACCCCTCCTCCTCCATACTTCACGGTGGGAACTACACATGCAGAGGTTATCCGTTCACCTACTCTGCTTCTCACGAAGATACGGCGGTTGGAACCAAAAACCTCAAATTTGGACTCATCAAACCAAAGCACAGATTTCCACTGATCTAATGTCCATTGCTCATGTCTATTGGCCAAGGCAAGTCTCTTCTTCTTATTGATGTCCTTTAGTAGTGGTTTCTTTGCAGCAATTCAACCATGAATGCCTGATTCACACAGTCTCCTGTGAACAATTGATGTTGAGATGTGTCTGTTACTTGAACTCTGTGAAGCATTTATTTGGGCTGCAGTTTCTGAGGCTGGTAACTGTAATGAACGTGTCCTCTGCAGCAGAGGAAACTCTGGGTCTTCCTTTCATGTGGAGGTCTTCATGAGAGCCAGTTTCATCATATCGCCTGATGGTTTTTGCGACTGCACTTGAAGAAACTTTCAAAGTTCTTAAAATTTTCCAGATTGACTTACCTTCAAGTCTTAAAGTCATGATGGACTGTCATTTCTCTTTGCTTATTTGAGCTGTTCTTGCCATAATATGAACTTTGTCTTTTACTAAATAGGGCTATCTTCTGTATACCACCCCTACCTTGTCACAACACAACTGATTGGCTCAAACGCATTAAGAAGGAAATAAATTCCACAAATTAACTTTTAACGAGGCACACATGTTAATTGAAATGCATTCTGGGTGACTACCTCATGAAGCTGGCTGAGAGAATGCCAAGAGTGTGCAAAGCTGTCATCAAGGCAAAGGACGGCTACTTTGAAGAATCTCAAATATAAAATATGTTTTGTTTAACACTTTTTTTGGTTACTACTTGATTCCATATGTGTTATTACATGATTCCACTGACTTGCCTATGTAAAGACAGGTTAAATAATACAGTAAAAAAATATGTGTTGTTTCACAGTTTTGATGTCTTCAATATTATTCTACAATGTAGAAAATAGTAAAAAATAAAGGAAAAACCCTTGAATGAGTAGGTGTTCTAAAACTTTTTACTGGTCCTATGCCTGCACATGCACACACATGATTGTGTCATTCATGGTCATCAATAGAATTGACTTTAGCCATGAGGCAGTAACACATTGAGAATGACTACAATGTCCCCGATCAATATTATTTTCTAGGGGCCCTGTTTTTCATTCAACACTCACCAACAGTAACATACTTCTTCTCTTTAGTACTAAATCATGAAACATAAAAAATGATTAGGTGTAAACACTGGACAGCCTCATTAACTTGTTATCCCAAGCGTAAACATTTTTCAGAATCCCATATTACTTTGACAGTTTAACAGTGGCTTAAGTACAATCGTAGATACTAGGAGTAAACAACTTGATATGGTTGTGATGAAATTGACTGGAAATTTGATGCCAACTATGCCTAATTTGCTGACAAAATTGTCAATGAGTTAATGATCATGGAGAATTGAAAGAGCGTCGGCTTTGCCGTTTTTTATCCATCACTAGTGCTTTCATTTAAATTGGCAACGCTAATCTCCTCCCCTCTTACACTGACTGCCGATGCAGCACTCACATGTTCAGGACGCGAACAGGTTGTACAGAGGGTTGTTCATTGTTCACCAGAGTTTTATGTGGGCCAGGTGGTGGTGAAGCTGGTCCCCTAGCCTAATGAAGCTAGTCCCCTAGCCTAATAACGCTGCTCCCCTAATAAAGCTGGTCCCCTCATAAAGCTGGTTCCCATAGCCTCATAAAGCTGGTCCCCTAGACTCAAAAAGCTGGTCCCCTCATAAAGCGTGACCCCTAGCCTCATAAAGTTGGTCCACTCATAAAGCTGGTCCTAGCTGCTTACAGTTGGTCTCCTAGCCTCATAAAGCTAGACCCTCATAAAGCTAGTCCTCTAGACTCATAAAGTTTCTCACCTTATAAAGCTGCTCCCCTCATAAAGCTGCTCCTCTCATAAAAATGGTCCCATCCTAAAGCTGGTCCCCTACCCTCATAAAGCTGCTCACCTAGCCTCAAAAAGCTGGTCCACCAGACTGATTAAGCTGGTCCCCTCATAAAGCTGGTCCCCTAGCCTCAAAAAGCATATGCCCTAGCCTCATAAAGCTGGTCCCACAGCCTCATAAAGCTGGTCCCCTAGACTCATAAAGCTGGTCCCCTCATAAAGCGGGACACCTAGCCTCATAAAGTTGGTCCAATCATAAAGCTGGTCCCAACCTAAAGCTGCTCACCTAGCCTCAAAAAGCTGGTACACCAGACTGATTAAGCTGGTCCCCTCATAAAGCTGGTCCCCTAACCTCATGTAGCTGGTCCCCTGGCCTCATGAAGCTGGTCCCCTAGCCTCATAAAGCTGGTCCCCTAGACTCCAAGCTGCTTCCCTCATGAAGCTATTCATAATTCGTATCCCCTCATATAGCTGCTCCCCTCAAAAAGCTGCTCCCCATGCCTCATTAAGCTGGTCCCCTAGCCTCATAAACCTGCTCCTCTCATAAAGCTGGTCCCCTCATAAAGCTGGTCCCCTCATAAAGCTGGTCCTCTCATAAAGCTGCTCACCTAGCCTCATAAAGCTGGTCCCCTAGACTCATGAAGCTGGTCCCCTCATAAAGCTGATCCCCTCATAAAGCTGCTCCCCTCATAACGCTGGTCCCCTAGCCTCATGAAGCTGGTCCCCTAGCGTCTTAAAGATGGTCCCCTCATTAAGCTGCTCACCTAGCCTCAGAAAGCTGGTTCCCTAGCTTAATAAATCTGCTACACTTATAAAGCTGCTCTCCTATCCTCATAAAGCTGCTCACCTAGCCTAATAAAGCTGGTCCCATAGCCTAATAATTCTGGTCCCCTCATAAAGCTGCTCCACTCATAAAGCTGATCCCCTACTCTCACGAAGCTGTTCCCCTAGCCTCATAAAGCTGGTCCCCTAGCCTCATGAATCCGGTCCCCTCATAAAGCGGGTCCACTAGCCTCATTAAGCTGGTCTCTTAGCCTCATAAAGCTGGTTCCCTAGTCTAAAAAAGTTGATTCCCTAGCCTTGTGAAGCTGGTCCCTTCATAAAGCTGCTCACCTAGCCTCATAAAGCTGGTCCCCTTGCTTCCTAAACCTGGTTCCCTAGCCTCGTAAACCTGGTCCCTTCATAAAGCTGCTCACCTAGCCTCATAAATCTTGTAACCTAGACTGATAAAACTTCTCCCCTCATAAATCTAATCCCCTCATAATGCTGCTCCCCTAGCCTCATAAAGCTTGTCTCCTAGCCTCATAAAGTTGGTCCCCAAGTCTCACAAAGCCGGTCCCCTAGCCTCGTAAAGCTGGTCCCCTAGACTCAAAAAACTTCTTCCCAAGCCTCGTAAAGCTGGTTCCCTCATAAAGCTGCTCACCTAGCCGCAAAAAGCTTGTCCCCTAGTGTCATAAAGCTGGTCCTCTAGACTGATAAAGCTGCTCCCCTCATAAAACTGCTCCCCTCATGAAGCTGCTCCCCTCATAAAGCTGGTCCCATTGCCTCATAAAGCTACAAAACTCACTAAGCTTCTCACCTAGCCTCTTAAAGCTGGTCCCATAGCCTCATAAAGCTGGTCCCTTCATAAAGCTGGTCCCCTAGCCTCGACAAAACTGGTCCCCTCATAAAGATGTTCCCATCATAAAGCTGGTCCCCTCATAAAGCTTGTCCCCTATCCTCATAAAGCTGGTCACTTAGCGTCTTAAAGCTGGTCCTCTCATTAAGCTGCTCACCTAGCCTCATAAAGCTGCCCCACTCATAAATCTGCTCCCCTCATAACGCTGGTCCCCTAGCCTCATGAAGCTGGTCCTCTGGCGTCTTAAAGCTGGTCCCCACATTAAGCTGCTCACCTAGCCTCGTAAAGCTGGTCCCCTAGCCTCATAAAACTGCTAGCCTCATAAAGCTAGTCCCCTAGCCTTATAATATTGGTCCTCTCATAAAGCTGCTCCCCAAGCCTCAAAAAGCTGGTCCCGTAGCCTCATGAAGCTGGTCCCCTCATGAAGCTGGTCCCCTCATAAAGCTTGTCCCCTAGCCTCATAAAGCTGGTCACTTAGCGTCTTAAAGATGGTCCCCTCATTAAGCTGCTCACCTAGCCTCATAAAGCTGCTCCACTCATAAACCTGTTCCTCTCATAAAGCTGGTCCCCTCATAAAGCTGCTCCCCTCATAACGCTGGCCCCCTAGCCTCATGAAGCTGGTCCTCTGGCATCTTAAAGCTGGTCCCCACATTAAGCTGCTTACCTAGCCTCGTAAAGCTGGTCCCCTAGCCTCATAAATCTGCTACACTCATAAAGTTGCTCTCCTAGCCTCATGAAGCTGGTCCCCTAGCCTCATAAAACTGATACACTCATAAAGCTGCTCTCCTAGCCTCATAAAGCTGGTCCCCTAGCCTCATAAAGCTGCTTCCCTCATAAAGCTGCTCCCTTCATAACGCTGGTCCCCTAGCCTCATAAAGCTGGTCCCCTAGCCTCATAAAGCTGCTTCCCTCATAAAGCTGCTCCCTTCATAACGCTGCTCACCTAGCCTTGTGAAGCTGGTCCCCTAGCCTCATAAAGCTACTACACTCATAAAGCTGCTCTCCTAGCCTCATAAAGCTGGACCCTTAGCCTAAAAAAGCTGGTCACCTAGCCTCATGAAGCTGTTCCCCTCATAAAGCTGGTCCCCGCAAAAAGCCTGTCCGCTAGCCTCATAAAGCTGGTCCCCTAGCCTCACAAAGCTACTCTCCTCATAAAGTTGCTCCCCTCATAACGCTGGTCCCCTAGCCCCATGAAGCTGCTACACTCATAAAGCTGCTCTCCTAGCCTCATAAAGCTGGTCCCCTAGCCTCAAATTGTTGCTCTCCTCATAAACCTTGTCCGCTAGCCTCAAAAAGCTGGTCCCCTAGCCTCATAAAGCTGGTCCTCTCATAAATCTGCTCACCTAGACTCATAAAGCTGGTCCCATAACCTCACAAAACTGGTCCCCTAGACCCTTAAAGCTGGTCTCCTTTTAACGCTGGTCCCCTAGCCTCATAAAGCTGCTCCCCTAGCCTCAAAAAGCTGGTCCCCTAGCCTCATGAAGCTGTGCCCCTCATAAAGCTGGTCCCCGAAAAAAAGCCTGTCCGCTAGCCTCATAAAGTTGCTCCCCTCATAACGCTGGTCCCCTAGCCTCATGAAGCTGCTACACTCATAAAGCTTCTCTCCTAGCCTCATAAAGCTGGTCCCCTAGCCTCATAAAGCTGGTCCCCTAGCATCATAAAGCTGGTCCCCTCATAAAGCTGGTACCCTCATAAACCTTGTCCGCTAGCCTCAAAAATCTGCTCTCCTAGCCTCATTATATTTCTCCCCTCATAAAGCTGCTCCCCTAGCCTCATAAAGCTGGTCCCCTCATAAAGCTGGTCCTCTCATAAACCTTGTCCGCTAGCCTCATAAAGCGGGTCCCCTAGCCTCACAAAACTGGTCCCCTAGACTCTTAGAGCTGGTCTCCTTATAAAGCTGGTCCCCTAGGCTCATAAAGCTGGCCCCAAGACTCATAAAGCTGCTACACTCATAAAGCTGGTCCCCTAGCCTAATAATATTGCTCCCCTCATAAAGCTGCTCCCCTAGCGTCATAAAGCTGGTCCCCTCATAAAGCTTGTCAACTAGTCTCATAAAGCTGGTCACTTAGCATCTTAAAGCTGGTCCCCTCATGAAGCTGCTCACCTAGCCTAATAAAGCATGTCCCCTAACCTCATAAAGCTGCTCCACTCATAAATCTGCTCCTCTCATAAAGCTACTCCCCTCAAAAAGCTGGTCCCCTCATAAACCTTGTCCGCTAGCCTCATAAAGCTGGTCCCCTTGCGTCATAAAGCTGCTTCCCTCATAAAGCTGCTCCCGTAGCCTCATGAAACTGGTCCCCTAGCCTCATGAAGCTGCTCTCCTAGCCTCATAAAGATGTTCCCCTAGCCTCATAAAGCTGTTCCCTATTCAGCCAGGTTTAACATAGCTTACCTGCATTAGAGCTGCAGAAGTGCTGATTTAAATCTATAACTGTGACTGACAAGATAGCATGCTCTTTTTGGAGTGTAAAAATATTTCATAATTAAAAATTATATTTTCCCTAACCCCTAACCCAAAGCCTAACCCTAACCCTTAAACCAACCCTAACCTTAACTCTAACCTTAACCCCCAAAATCAAAACCTTAACCTTAAACCTATCACTAACCTTAACCCTACCCCTAACCCCAAAACCGTAAACATCAACCTTAAGCTTAAAATAGCATTTGAAGAAATTCAGGACATGAAAAAAGTCTGGGCTTTTCAATAAAGTTCTTGTTTTCCAACTTTTTCAGGACGTTAAGGTGAAATGTGACGACATTAGGGTCCCGATAATGTATGAAAACAAGTACACACACACACACACACACACACACACACACACACACACACACACACACACACACACACACACACACACACACACACACACACACACACACACACACACACACACACACACACACACACACACATACACACACACACACAGACACAGACACACACACACACACACAGTAACATGATTCCCAGCAACAGTGTTGATAGAGCATTACAGAGCTGAATGGTGGAGTCTGCTTCTAGTAAGCATACATCCAGTCAGAGATTAGCATGTGAATCAGGCAGTCCCCAACTGCTGAAGGTGTCGTTCATAGCACATTTAATGTTGAAATAACCTTTTGGTATTATTCTTGTCATATATTTAGAGAGGTGCAGTAGCCTACCTTCCCAAACATACAGTACACGCACAAGCACAAGCACAAGCACACGCACACGCACACGCACACGCACACCTTGTAAGTGCATTCTCAATCTCCCCCCTTTCTGAACTCGCATGGCCTTTCAGATGTTCTGATGTAAATTAAAAGTTTTAATCTGTTTGATGCAGGTAGAAAATCAGCATGGCTTGGTTTTGTAAATCTCCTGTGGCTGGCTTGTTCATCAATCTGTCTTCTTATTCAGACCTCGACCCCCTCAAAGGTATTTAGAAAAATACAAGTTTCATTATTCAAAAGCTGAGAAGCAAATTATTTCTTATTTGCGCTAGCTAACGGCATTACTTTTAGGTGGACTTGCCAATAGAAATCCAACCCCTAAGGCATACAGAAGCTATTA
Organism: Salvelinus alpinus; assembly: GCF_045679555.1. Lineage (NCBI taxonomy): Eukaryota > Metazoa > Chordata > Actinopteri > Salmoniformes > Salmonidae > Salvelinus > Salvelinus alpinus. The sequence goes on from NC_092110.1 coordinate 32,732,244, forward strand.
TTCTCTGGATAAGAGTGTCTGCTGAATGTCTCAAATGTAAATGCAAACGCCTCATGTTTTATGACAGGTATTTTTTCCCCAACCGATTAAATCTGGGCCAGTTGGTATTGCTGTTGGCTTATTATTACTGGGGATGATATTTTTGGAATATAGCTGAAATTATAGCCTGCTTTCAAAATAAATCAATAGGTATCCAAATGATTTTATTGTGATTGTGTTGACTAGCCGGGGTCACAACTCTATACTCTATAAACTCCAAGGTATAATACAAAATAGTATATACCATAATGCATGGGTTTAGTGGCTCTGGGATTTGATCACTAATTAGATTACTGCTGTATGGTGTGTAGAATAATCCCAGTTGTACAGCTAAATGAGGGAATGTGGGAAACTGGTGGTGTGTTCTGGCTCTGCTTCTTTCAGAATGCTCCTGTCAGGCCCGTAATTGACAGCCTAAGTGGGTCAGTGTAGAGGCCATGCAGGCCCTGTTCAATTATTTTCTAAGACACCCCATCCGTATTCATGAGCTCCTGCTGTTTTGTCGTTTTATCACCGCCGATCAAACTTACTGTGTAATTGTACTCAGTACCGGCAACTGAGGCAGGAGCTTTACGAGTGGTTAGCCAGCCCCCATTCAAATTATACTTTATTTCATTAATTCATTAAATTCCCAACCCCCGCCATGGAGCAAATAGGACCTTGTGGCGTCAATGAGTAAAAGTTGAGATGGAAATAGACCTCCACTTAGACGCTGTAACTTGTCATGATGATTCAAACTGTTCAGTATTCTTCTCATCTGTCTGAAACTAATTGTTGTGAATACATTGGTCCATCTCTGCCTTTCCCTAATAGTCAAGTCTACTGACAAACGGTTGTGCTTTGCATGCGTACTAAGTGAGCAGCATAGGCTAAATGCAATAAGTGGTATAAGATACAGTATATACATATGAGATGAGTAATGTAAGATATATAAACATTATTGAAGTGGCATTGTTTAAAGTGACTAGTTAGTCTTTATGTAGGCAGCAGCCTCTCTGCGTTAGTGATTGCTGTTTAGCAGTCTGATGGCCTTGAGATAGAAACTGTTTTTCAGTCTCTCGGTCCCAGCTTTGATACACCTGTATTGACCTCGCCTTCTGGGTGGTAGCGGGGTGAACAGGCAGTGGCTCGGGTGGTTGTTGTCCTTGATGATCTTTTTGGCCTTCCTGTGACATCGGGTGCTGTAGGTGTCCTGGAGGGCAGGTAGTTTGCCCCCGGTGATGCGTTGTGCAGACCGCACCACCCTCTGGAGAGTCCTGCGGTTGTGGGTGGTACAGTTGCCGTACCAGGCGGTGATACATCCCCGACAGGATGCTCTCAATTGTGCATCTGTAAAAGTTTGTCAGAGTTTTAGGTGACAAGCCAAATTTCTTCACCCTCCTGAGGTTGAAGAGGCGCTGTTGTGCCTTCTTCACCACGCTGTCTGTGTGGGTGGACCATTTCAGTTTGTCTGTGATGTGTATGCCGAGGAACTAAAACTTTCCACCTTCTCCACTACTGTCCCTTCGGTGTGGATAGGGGGGTGCTCCCTCTGCTGTTTCCTGAAGTCCACGATCATTTCCTTTGTTTTGTTGACGTTGAGTGAGAGGTTGTTTTCCTGACACCACACTCCGAGTGCCCTCACCTCCTCCCTGTAGGCTGTCTCGTCATTGTTGGTAATCAAGCCCGCTGCTGTTGTGTCTGCAAACTTAATGATTGAGTTGGAGGCGAGCATGGCCACGCAGTCATGGGTGAACAGGGTGCACAGGAGTGCGCTGAGCATGCAGCCTTGTGGGCCCCATTGTTGAGGGTCAGCGAAGTGGAGATGTTTCCTACCTTCACCACCTGGTGGTGGCTCGTCAGAAAGTCCAGGACCCAATTGCACAGGGCGGGGATGAGACCCAGGGCATCCAGCTTAATGATGAGCTTGGATGGTACTATGGTGTTGAATGCTGAGCTGTAGTCAATTAACAGCATTCTTACATAGGTATTCCTCTTGTCCATTTGGGATAGGGCAGTGTGCAGTGTGATGGCGATTGCATCGTCTGTGGACCTGTTGGGGGGGTATGCAAACTGAAGTGGGTCTAGGGTGGCAGGTAAGGTGGAGGTGATATGATCCTTGACTAGTCTCTCAAAGCACTTCATGATGACAGAAGGGAGTGCTACGGGGTGATTGTCATTTAGTTCAGTTACCTTTGCCTTCTTGGGTGCAGAAACAATGGTGGCGATCTTGAAGCATGTGGGGACAGCAGACTGGGATAGGGAGCAATTTAATATTTCTGTAAACACACCAGTCAGCTAGTCTGTGCATGCTCTGAGGACGCGGCTAAGGATGCCGTCTGCACTGCATCGCAGTGCTAGCTGCGCCACCAGAGTCTCTGGGTTCGCGCCCAGGCTCTGTCGCAGCCGGCCGCGACCGGGAGGTCCGTGGGGCGACGCACAATTGGCATAGCGTCGTCCGGGTTAGGGAGGGTTTGGCCGGTAGGGATATCCTTGTCTCATCGCGCTCCAGCGACTCCTGTGGCGGGCCGGGCGCAGTGCGCGCTAACCGAGGGGGCCAGGTGCACGGTGTTTCCTCCGACACATTGGTGTGGCTGGCTTCCGGGTTGGAGGCGCGCTGTGTTAAGAAGCAGTGCGGCTTGGTTGGGTTGTGCTTCGGAGGACGCATGGCTTTCGACCTTCGTCTCTCCCAAGCCCGTACGGGAGTTGTAGCGATGAGACAAGATAGTAATTACTAGCGATTGGATACCACGAAAATTGGGGAGAAAAGGGGATAAAATTTATAAAAATAAATAAATAAATACATTTTAAAAAGGATGCCGTCTGGGCCAGCAGCCTTGCGAGGGTTAACACATTTAAATGTCTTACACACGTCGGCCGCAGTCCTTGTTATCGGGCCGCGTCAGTGGCACTGTATTATCCTCAAAGAAGGTGTTTAGTTTGTCTGGAAGCAATACATCGGTGTTCGTGACGTGGCAGATTTTCTTTTTGTAATCCGTAATTGCCTGTAGATCCTGCCACATACATCTCGTGTCTGAACCGTTGAATTGCGACTCCAGTTTGTCCCTATAACAACATTTTGCTTGTTTGATTGCCTTGCGGAGGGAATAACTACACTGTTTATATATGGCCATATTCCCAGTCCTCTTTCCATGGTTAAATGCAGTGGTTCGCATTTTAAGTTTTGTGCGAATGCCGCTATCCATCCATGGTTTCTGGTTAGGGTAGGTTTTAATAGTCACAGTGGGTACAACATCTCCACTGCACTTCCTTATTAACTCACTCCCCGAGTCAGTGTATAGCTCGATGTCATTCTCTGAGGCTGCCTTGGAACATTTCCCAGTCCGTGTGATCAAAACAATCTTGAAGCGTGGATTCTGATTGGTCAGACCAGCGTTGAATGATTTTAGTCACAGGTATATCCATCTACACTTCAATCAGAGTAGATGAAAGGAAAGAGACCGGTTAGATTCTAGATCACCTGTACTCCACACACAGAGACGCGTACAAAGCTCTCCCTCGCCCTCCATTTGGTAAATCTGACCACAACTCCATCCTCCTGATTCCTGCTTACAAGCTAAAATTAAAGCAATAAACACCAGTGACTCGGTCTATAAACAAATGGTCAGATGAAGCAGATGCTAAACTACAGGACTGTTTTGCTATCACAGACTGGAACATGTTCCGGGATTCTTCCGATGACATTGAGGGATACACCACATCAGTCACTGGCTTCATCAATAAGTGCATCGAGGACGTCGTCCCCACAGTGACTGTACGTACATACCCCAACCAGAAGCCATGGATTACAGGCAACATTCGCACTGAGCTAAAGGGTAGAGCTGCCGCTTTCAAGGTGCGGGACTCTAACCCAAAAGCTTACAAGAAATCCCGCTATGCCCTGCGATGAACAATCAAACAGGCAAAGCGTCAATAGAGGGCTAAGATTGAATCATACTACACCGGCTCGTCAGATGTGGCAGGGCTTGAAAACTATTACAGACTACAAAGGGAAGCACAGCCGTGAGCTGCCCAGTGACACGAGCCTACCAGACGAGCTAAATCACTTCTATGCTCTCTTCGAGGCAAGCAACACCGAGGCATGCATGAGAGCATCAGCTGTTCCGGACGACTGTGTGATCACGCTCTCTGTAGCCGACATTAGTAAGACCTTAAAATAGACTGCGGGGCCAGACGGATTACCAGGACGTGTGCTCCGGGCATGTGCTGACCAACTGGCAGGTGTCTTCACTGACATTTTCAACATGTCCCTGATTGAGTCTGTAATACCAACATGTTTCAAGCAGACCACCATAGTCCCAGTGCCCAAGAACACAAAGGCAAACTGCCTAAATGACTACAGACCCGTAGCACTCATGTCCGTAGCCATGAAGTGCTTCGAAAGGCGGTTCATGGCTCACATCAACACCATCATCCCAGAAACCCTAGACTCACTCCAATTTGCACACCGCCCAAACAGATCCACAGATGATGCAATCTCTATTGCACTCCACATTGCCCTTTCCCACCTGGACAAAAGGAACACATATGTGAGAATGCTATTCATTGACTACAGCTCAGCGTTCAACACCATAGTACCCTCAAAGCTCATCACTAAGCTAAGGAACCTGGGACTAAACATCTCCCTCTGCATCTGGATCCTGGACTTCCTGACGGGCCGCCCCCAGGTGGTGAGGGTAGGTAGCAACACATCTGCCACGCTGAACCTCAACACTGGAGCTCCCCAGGGGTGCGTGCTCAGTCCCCTCCTGTACTCCCTGTTCACCCACGACTGCATGGCCAGGCACGACTCCAACACCATCATTAAGTTTGCAGACGACACAGCAGTGGTAGGCCTGATCACCGACAACGACGAGACAGCCTATAGGGAGGAGGTCAGAGACCTGGCCGGGTGGTGTCAGAATAACAACCTATCCCTCAACGTGATCAAGACTAAGGAGATGATTGTGGACTACAGGAAAAGGAGCATCGAGCACACCCCCATTCTCAAAGACGGGGCTGTAGTGGAGCAGGTTGAGAGCTTCAAGTTCCTTGGTGTCCACATCAACAACAAACTAGAATGGTCCAAACACACCAAGACAGTCGTGAAGAGGGCACGACCTCAGGAAATGAAAAAGATTTGGCATGGGTCCTGAGATCCTCAAAAGGTTCTACAGCTACAACATCGAGAGCATCCTGACCGGTTGCATCACTGCCTGGTACGGCAATTGCTCGGCCTCTACCTGCAAGGCACTTCAGAGGGTAGTGCATACGGCCCAGTACATCACTGGGGCAAAGCTGCCTGCCATCCAAGGCCCTAAAAATTGTCAAAGACCCCAGCCACCCCAGTCATAGATTGTTCTCTCTACTACCGCATGGCAAGCGGTACCGGAGTGCCAAGTCTAGGACAAAAATGCTTCTCAACAGTTTTTAACCCCAAGCCATAAGACTCCTGAACAGGTAACCAAATTGTTACCCGGACTATTTGCGTTGTGTGTCCCCCCCCCCCCCCCCCCAACCCCTATTTTACGCTGCTGCTACTCTCTGTTTATCTTATATGCATAGTCACGTTAACTATACATTCATGTACATACTACCTCAATTGGCCCGACGAACCAGTGCTCCCGCACTTTGGCTAACCGGGCTATCTGCATTGTGTCCCACCACCCGCCAACCCCTCTTTTTATGCTACTGCTACTCTCTGTTCATCATATATGCATAGTCACTTTAACCATATCTACATGTATATACTACCTCAATAAGCCTGACTAACCGGTGTCTGTATATAGCCTTGCTACTGTTATTTTCAAATGTCTTTTTACTGTTGTTTTATTTCTTTACTTACCTACACACACACACACACACACACACACACACACAGTCTTGTACAGCTAACCTTGTGGGGACATACAATTCAGTCCCATTCAAAATCCTATTTTCCCTAACCCCTAACCCTAAACCTAACCCTAATCCTAACCCGTACTCTTACCTTAACCCTAACCCTAACCTTAACCTTAACCCTAACCCTAACCCAAAAACCTAAACTTTATCCTAACCCTAAACCTAAACCTAACCCTAGCTCCTAACCCTAACCCTACAACTAACCCTAGCTCCTAACCTTAATATTTAACTTAATTCTAACCCTAACACTAATTCTAACCTTAAGCGTAAACCCCCTAGAAATAGCATTTGACCTTGTGGGGACTAACAAAATGTCCCCAGCTGGTCAACTTTTTGTTCGTTTACTATTCTTGTAGGGACTTCTGGTCCCCACAAGAATAGTTAAACACGTCCACACACACACACACACACACACACACACACACACACACACACACACACACACACACACACACACACACACACACACACACACACACACACACACACACACACACACACACACACACACACGCATACTTTTTTTTTGCACTATTGGTTAGAGCCTGTAAGTAAGCATTTCACTGTAAGGTCTACACCTGTTGTATTCGGCGCACGTGACAAATCAACTTTGATTTGATTTGATTTCAAAGAAGGATTTTTAAGCCTTGTGACAATTTAGATGGTTTGTGTATGTGTGCCATTCAGAGGGTGAATGGGCAAGACAAAAGATTTAAGTGCCTTTGAACGGGGTCTGGTAGTAGGTGCCAGGCACACCGGTTTGCTGATCGTCATTTTCTTATCCTTAACAGTTTCCCGTGTGTATCAAGAATGGTCCACCATCCACATGACAGTGGGAAGCATTGGAGTTCATTTATGTAAATCGTGAAGCTCATCTAAGGTGCAGCAAAATTATCACCAACAATAGAGTGATCAAATGAATTAATTGTATACATGCTCTGAATGCGCTGGTACAGTGCCACAACATAAGGTATGCTAGTCTACATAGACAATCCTTCACATTGCAGTGGCCTTGCTACGCATGACAGTAAAGCTAATTACCTATGTAGGAATGCTTACGAACATGACATGTTTTTGTGTTTACTTCATTTTTTTAAGTCATCCCCCTAATGATTTTAATTTGTTTACAAACTAAACCTCAAGGAAATTGATCTTATAAGTAGTGAAAACGATTTCTAAGATGGATACATTCAGTTGTTCCAAACTCACTTCACATGTGCTAAAGAGTCTGTCTACATATTCTCTGGGTACATATTGTCTGTCTACATATTCTCTGGGTACATATTGTCTGTCTACATATTGTCTGGGTACATATTGTCTGGGTACATATTGTCTGTCTACATATTGTCTGGGTACATATTGTCTGTCTATATATTGTCTGTGTACATATTGTCTGGGTACTTATTGTCTGTGTACATATTGCCTGTGTACATATTGTCTGTGTACATATTGTCTGTGTACATATTGCCTGTGTACATATTGCCTGTGTACATCATGTCTGTGTACATATTGTCTGTGTACACATATTGTCTGGGTACATATTGTCTGTCTACATATTGTCTGTGTACATATGGTCTGGGTATTTATTGTCTGTGTACATATTGCCTGTGTACATATTGTCTGTGTACATATTGTCTGTGTACATATTGTCTGTGTACACATATTGTCTGTGTACACATATTGTCTGGGTACATATTGTCTGTCTACATATTGTCTGGGTACATATTGTCTGGGTACTTATTGTCTGTGTACATATTGCCTGTGTACATATTGTCTGTGTACATATTGTCTGTGTACACATATTGTCTGGGTACATATTGTCTGTCTACATATTGTCTGTCTACATATTCTCTGGGTACATATTGTCTGTCTACATATTGTCTGGGTACATATTGTCTGGGTACATATTGTCTGTCTACATATTGTCTGGGTACATATTGTCTGTGTACATATTGTCTGTGTACACATATTGTCTGGGTACATATTGTCTGTCTACATATTGTCTGGGTACATATTGTCTGGGTACTTATTGTCTGTGTACATATTGCCTGTGTACATATTGTCTGTGTACATATTGTCTGTGTACACATATTGTCTGGGTACATATTGTCTGTCTACATATTGTCTGTCTACATATTCTCTGGGTACATATTGTCTGTCTACATATTGTCTGGGTACATATTGTCTGGGTACATATTGTCTGTCTACATATTGTCTGGGTACATATTGTCTGGGTACTTATTGTCTGTGTACATATTGCCTGTGTACATATTGTCTGTGTACATATTGTCTGTGTACACATATTGTCTGGGTACATATTGTCTGTCTACATATTGTCTGTCTACATATTGTCTGTGTACATATGGTCTGGGTACACATATTGTCTGTGTACATATTGTCTGTGTACATATTGTCTGTGTACATATTGTCTGTGTACATATTGTCTGTGTACATATTGTCTGGGTACACATATTGTCTGTGTATATATTGTCTGTCTACATATTGTCTGTGTACATATTGTCTGTGTACATATTGTCTGTGTACATATTGTCTGTGTACATATTGTCTGTGTACATATTGTCTGTTTACATATTGTCTGTCTACATATTGTCTGTGTACATATTGTCTGTCTACATATTGTCTGTGTACATATTGTCTGTGTACATATTGTCTGTGTACATATTGTCTGTCTACATATTGTCTGTCTTCATATTGTCTGTGTACATATTGTCTGTCTACATATTGTCTGTGTACATATTGCTCTGTACATTTTTCTTCCAGGGGCTTTGACTCTAAACAGAGAAATTCACTCTTCTGTGAAACTCAGGGCTGGATCCCAAATGGCACCCTATTCCCTACGATTTGGTCAAAAGCACCCCAATGGCACCCCAATGGTGGAACAAACTCCCTCACGACGCCAGGTCAGCGGAGTCAATCACCACCTTCCGGAGACACCTGAAACCCCACCTCTTTAAGGAATACCTAGGATAGGATAAAGTAATCCTTCTAACCCCCCCCCCCCCCTTAAAAGAGTTAGATGCACTATTGTAAAGTGGTTGTTCCACTGGATATCATAAGGTGAATGCACCAATTTGTAAGTCGCTCTGGATAAGAGCGTCTGCTAAATGACTTAAATGTAAATGTAAATGTAAAAGCAGTGCACTAAATATGGAATAGGGTGCCATTTGGGACAAGGCCCAGGTGAGACTTCTCATTAGATTGACTTCGACTTCCGAGAGGACAGAGGTTGAATGTACGTAGCCTGATTAATCAATGCTTTGTGTTTTCTACCCTGTTTGAACCCAAGGCCAGTGTAATATTTCACAGGAACAAATTGACTGAGGGTACTGACACTAGGCTGACCATACAATCGTTGGTAATTAGGAAGTTAGGTAAAGTTCCACAAAGAAAATGCCTCATTCAGAGACACTGGGCGTGTCCGAATACCCATATTTGCATTGTAAATTGTAGACATTTTAGGAACGTGAAAATATAACGTTTTATAGTACGTGAATTTTTTCAAATCAAGTATGCTTTAAACGTCAGTATGTTAAACTTATTTCAGATTTTCATCTTGTAGAATTCGTTGCACACTGTTGAGGAAGAGAATTGTCTTTCCAGACTCACGTGTGTTTGACAAAAGCTGATAATGGCTGATAATAAGAGAAGGGGGCACCCTGTACCCAAATGAAAGAATGGCGGGAATCAACCTAACTGCACATTCGATGACACACTCTCAGGAGGTGTGAGCTTAATATGTTGACATTTTCAGAGCTTGGGCCTATAAGGTTCTATCTGCAAAAAGATGATTCTGAGATAATTGGCTTTAATGTTCCGAACCCTGATTGGTTTGAATGGTGTTATCTTGTATTCGTTTGAACTTTTAACAGAACAAGGCTATGTCAATAACTAAAATTAGATACAAACGCACAGAGAACCTTAGAGTCCCAAGCTTTTGATTTGTTGCTAACTGCATTTGTTTTTACTACAGTACAATTGAAATAGTATGTAGTATGATCAGTATTATACTACATAGTTTTAGTAGTTAATTATTATTTTTTTAACTAGACAAGTCAGTTAAGAACAAATTCTTATTTACAATGACAGCCTACCCCGGCCTAACCCGGATAACACTGGGCCAATTGTGCGCCGCCCTATGGGACTCCCAATCACAGTCGGTTGTGATACAGCCTGGAATCGAACCAGGGTCTGTAGTGATGCTTCTAGCACTGAGATGCAGTGTAGTGCCTTAGATCGCTGCACCATACGGGAGCCCTAGTAAGTAGTAGGAAAGACAGATTTCGGACATGGCCATTCAATCTGAAGTGTCTGACAACATGACAGACAGAGCCTGTGGCTGTTTGGTGTAACATGATATTGTGGCGACACATGATATCACATGAGTGTTCTCTCACGTGTATTCAGATTTCCGCATATGTTTTGCAAAGTTGTATAGACTTTCTTACTATGCAATTCAAATGTGTTCATGTCAAGCCTAACAAATATAACATCAGCCTTATCATGTGATTCTTCACTTGTTGATTGACACTTTGACAGATACAGAACATCAACAATTACATCAAGCATAAATGGCACAATATTATCTAAGCTGTTTTGAAAACACTGTTACGAAGGCGTGAATCTTATCCTGAGCATAATGCTTCACGTGTTGCCTGTCTGTCTAGTTCAGCATGCCCGACCTATCACTGGGCTCTCGTCTGCAGTAGAAAAGTTTCCCGTTTTAACATGTTTATCCCATTCTTCAATCCTCATACACGTACATGGAAATCAATAGCATATCATTATGCCTATGTTGATGAGAGGGAAAAGAACATAGTGATCTGTACAGTTTGCCATATAGCATAATGAAGCTGTTCTGGAGATGGAGTAAACCTCGGAGGCAAGGGAGCATGTCAGACTTTTACCTAAAGGCATCTACCGCTGTATCTCTGGTTAGAGTGCTCTTTTAATACGTACTGTGATGAAATCTGCCAGGGAGTATTTCTGTTCTGTTCGCTCCTGTGTTTAATGTAGCTCGAAAAGCAAATGGTAGGAGTTCCAGTCTCAGGCGCTCATTAAAGAGAGAGCGAGAGCGAGAGCGAGAGAGCGAGAGAGAGAGAGAGAGAGAGAGAGAGAGAGAGAGAGAGAGAGAGAGAGAGAGAGAGAGAGAGAGAGAGAGAGAGAGAGAGAGAGAGAGAGAGAGAGCTCCCCTGTCTTTTCAGAGATGTATTTCTGATGTTAATATGCAACAGCCCTAGTGGAATGCACACTAAGCCTTTTCGACCACTGATGAAAACACAGCCACTGTTATTAAATCTATATTTAGATGCATGGTGTGTGGCCAGGCCTGCTGCCACTGCTGCTGCGTAGGACTCTACACTCTCCATATTAATGGCCTTAATTTAATCATCTCGAGATCGTCGAAATTGGAAAGTGTCAACACAAAATAATAAATCATGGAGAAAAAAAAGTGGTCAGACTAATTCAAGGGAGTTTTCATGAGGGGAAACCGTGGACATATTAACAATTATAATTAGATTTGCCAAGGGTAACGCTTTCGTTAACTTCATCAAAACCCAGGACTGTCACATGTGTTTCCGTCCCTAGTATCTGCTGATGTTAATTTAACCTGGAGATAATTGAAATAACTAGCTAGAAGGAAACAGACAGGAGGATAAAATACTGGAATTCTGTGAAGGTACGTGTTATATAGTAGGCTGAACTAATGAAGACTGGTGATGTTCGGGATCTTGGTACTCTCAACGATACACAAAAATAAACAAATACATACAGTATAGCTGGTATTATGGTTGTTGGAAGATTGATTTTTGCATGAACATGAACTCTTCCAAATACTTACACATTTGGAAAACGATCTAAGTTTACACATATCTGAATAACTGGTCTCTCAGACCACTTTCAAATATAATTTTTGGACTTTCCCTCAGCTCACTTTTTTTGGACCATCAGATACCATAATTTAAAAAAAAGTTAAACATTAAAAGTACATTTTTTACAAATACCACATTTGGGGAACACTGTCAGTCAGGTTAGTTATATCAGAATAGATGTAGTAGCAAGAGATGCCGCTGCTTGAGAAGACAGAGAACTTGTCTACAGTACCCCTGAAGCCTGTTCTGCTTACCCATCATGTTTTCTTTATCTCTCAAAGCATGTTATGTTCCCTCTCTCCCTCTACTCCTTTAAGTGCCTCTCTCTATCCACCTTCCCCTCATCCTCTGAGCGTCTCTTTCTATCTTCTCACCTTTCTACCTCCATCTACCCCTTCTCTCGCTCGGCCCCTCTCTAAGCGGGTAATATCACCAACCCAATGTGGCACGGCCCTGGTACAGCGTGGGGATGCAGGGGTTCTGTGCAAACAGGCAAGCAGGTCCTCAGATGTGGGAAGCCCCTTTGGGAGCCTGGCTGAATGAGATGCCCATCAGTCTCTGAGTCTGCAGATGCTCCTCAACAACAGGCAGGCTTCACGCCTCATCAGCCCTGGATCAGATACAGAGCTAGGAGGAGAGCCTAAGGCAATCACAGCCTCCCAATGATGGACACAGGCACATTTGGAATCGTTTTTGTTGAAGGGAACCAATTTCATCAGTGGAAGGACACGATGGAAAGGTTTTTTCCCCACTATGTTTTTAATATATACTGAACAAAAATATAAACGCAACACGTAAAGTGTATGTTTTATGAGCTGAAATAAAAGATCCCAAGAAATGTACCATACTGACAAAAAGCGTATTTCTCTCAAATTTTGTGCACAAATTTGTTTACATCCCTGTTAGTGAGCATTTCTCCTTTGACAAGATAATCCATCCACCTGACAGGTGTGGCACATCAAAAGCTGATTAAACAGCATGATCATTACACAGGTGCACCTTTTGCTGGGGTCAATAAAAGGCCACTCTAAAATGTGTAGTTTTGTCACACAACACAATGCCACAAATGTCTCAAGCTTTGAGGGAGTATGCAATCCACTAGAGCTGTTGCCAGATAATTTAATGTTAATTTCTCTACCGTAAGCCACCTCCAACATTGTTTTAGGGAATTTGGCAGTACGTCCAACAGGCCACACAACCGCAGAACATGTGTAACCACGCCAGCCCAGGACCTCCACATCCAGCTTCTCCACCTGTGGGATGGTCTGAGACCCGGACTGATGAAACTATGGGTTTGCATAACCAAAGAATTTCTGCGCAAACTGTCAGAAACCATCTCAGGGAAGCTCATCTGTGTGCTCATCTTCCTTACCAGGGTCTTGACCTGACTGCAGTTCGGCATCGTAACCAACTTCAGTGGGAAAATGCTCACCTTTGATGGCCACTGGCATGCTGGAGAAGTGTGCTCTTCACGGATTAATCCCAGTTTCAACTGTATTAGGCAGTATGGTATTGTGTGGGTGAGCGGTTTGCTGATGTCAACGTTGTGAACAGAGTGCCCAATGGTGGCGGTGGGGTTATGTTATTGACAGGCATAAGCTACGAACAATGAACACAGTTGCATTTTATTGATGGCATTTTGAATGCACAGAGATACCGTGACGAGATCTTGAGGCCCATTGTTGTGCCATTCATCTGCCGCCATCACCTCATGTTACAGCATGAAAATGCACGGCTCCATGTCGCAAGGATCTGTACACAATTTCTGGAGGCTGAAAATTTCTCAGTTCTTCCATGGCCTGCATACTCACCAGACATGTCACCCATTGAGCATGTTTGGGATGCTCTGGATTGGTGTGTACAACAGTGTGCTCCAGTTCCCTCCAATATCCAGCAACTTAGCAAAGCCATTGAAGAGGAGTGGGACAAAATTCCACAATCGACAGTCTACGTGAGGCAAACAGTGGTCACACCAGATACTGACTGTTTTTCTGATCCACCGCCCCTACTTTTTTTTAAGGTATCTGTGACCAACAAATGCATATCTGTATTCCCAGTCATGTGAAATTCATAGAAAAGGGCTTAATGCATTTATTTCATTTGACTTATTTCCTTATACGAACTGTAACTTTTTACATGTTTGCGTTGATATTTTTGTTCAGTGTAAGAATATTCAAGATGTGTAAAGTGTATAAAGCTGAAGATAATTACATGAACATGGAAGCATATTTCTTTATATAAATATATCATGCTAATTATCCTGGTGAATAAGTAAACAATTTGGCCAGAGATATGCAAAACCCTAGTTAGTATATATATTAGTATATGCTCACATCCACTTTCTAGATTATATTGCTGCAATGTGTGTTGACAGTAAATCTAACTCCCCGTGCAACTGACTACAAGTAAGATATATAAGTTTGAGGTTAAGGGAACTTCAGAGAGACAACAAAATAGTCATCACCTTCCCTGCAAGGTGTGATTGGTGAGAATGATAGTCCTTGATAATGTCTCTACACTTCATATCAACCAATGATCGCCAGTGGCAGTATCCCTGCTTGAAATGTTTAATTAGTGTGTAATTCCCTTCCTTTTTCGAAATGAGACCAAAAAAATGATGATTCGAAACGGTAATGCGATATTAATTCAGAGTCACTTTCAGATAGACATTTCTTTTTGTGTTTTTGAGATGCAGTAGAAGTTATTACGGAGTCTTAATGTAGATATGCTTATTACAGCTATTTGTATGGGCAGCCGGTGTTTCATTTCCTCCTTTGTCTTTCGTTTTCTCATTAAAATCCCAATCCCCATCCGTCAGATGTCGAAATTTGTTTTGAATAAGTTATTGCAGTTGTTAATGCGAAGGAAGACAGGACACCAAAGGGAAAATTTGCACGGGAACACACACAAACACACACATCTTATCTGATTACTGTGTATATGTGATCACGCTAATTGATCATACCATGAAGCAACAGTGCTCTTTTTAAATCAAATCAAATTGTATTAGTCAATGCTTACTTACGAGCCCCTAACAAACAATGCAGTTAAAAAAATATGGATAAGAATAAGAAGTAACAAGTAATTAAAGAGCAGCAGTAAAATAACAATAGTGAGACAATATACAGGGTGGGTACTGGTACAGAGTAGATGTGTGGGGACACTGGTAAGTTGAGGTAATATGTACAGGTAGCTATAGTTATTAAAGTGACAGAGATGATAACAACAGAGAGTAGCAGCGGTGTAAAAGTGTGGGGGCATTGAAAATAGTCTGGGTAGCCATTTGAATAGGTGCTCAGGAGTCTTATGGCTTGGCGGTAGAAGCTGTTTAGAAGCCTCTTGGACATAGACTTGGCGCTCCGGTACCGCTTGCCGTGCATTAGCAGAGAGAACAGTCTATGACTAGGGTGGCTGTAGTCTTTGACAGTTTTTAGGGCCTTACTCTGACACCGCCTGGTATAGAGGTCCTGGATGGCAGGAAGCTTGGCCCCAGTGATGTACTGGGCAATTCGCACTACCCTCTGTAGTGCCTTGCGGTCAAAAGCCGAGCAGTTGCCATACCAGACAGTGATGCAACCAGTCAGGATGATCTCGATGGTGCAGCTGTAGAACCTTTTGAGAATCTCAGGACCCATGCCAAATATTTTCAGTCTTCTGAGGGGTAATAGGTTTTGTCATGCCCTCTTCACAAATGTCTTGGTGTGCTTGGACGATGTTAGTATGTTGGTGATGTGGACACCAAGGAACTTAAAGCTCTCAACCTGCTCCACTGCAGCCCCATCGATGAGAATGGGGGCATGCTCGGTCTTCTTTCGCCTGTAGTCCACAATCATCTCCTCTGTCTTGATCACGGTGAGGGAGAGGTTGTTGTCCTGGCACCACACGGCCAGGTCTCTGACCTCCTCCCTAAATGCTGGCTTGTCGTTGTCGGTGATCATGCCTACCACTGTTGTGTCATCGGCAGACTTAATGATGGTGTTGGAGTCGTGCCTGGCTGTGCTGTCATGAGTGATCAGGGAGTACAGGAGGGGACTGAGCACGCACCCCTGAGTGGCCCCTGTGTTGAGGATCAGCGTGGCGATGTGTTGTTACCTACCCATACCACCTGGGGACAGCCCGTCAGAAAGACCAGAATCCAGTTGCAGAGGGAGGTGTTTAGTTCCAAGGTCCTTAGCTAATTGATGAGCTTTGAGGGTACTATGGTGTTGAAAGCTGAGCTGTAGTCAATGAATAGCGTTCTCACATAGCTGTTTCTTTTGTCCAGGTGGATAAGGGCAGTATGGAGTGCAATAGAGATTGCATCATCTGTGGATTTGTTGGGGCGGTATGCAAATTGGAATGGGTCTAGGGTTTTTGGGATAATGGTGTTGATCTGAGCCATGACCCGCCTTTCAAAGCACTTCATGACTACAGACATGAGTTCTACGGGTCGGTAGTCATTTAGGCAGGTTACCTTAGTGTTCTTGGGTAGAAGCACTATGGTGGTCTGCTTAAAACATGTTGGTATTACAGACTCAGACAGGTAGAGGTTAAACATGTCAGTGAAGACACTTGCCAGTTGATCAGCGCATGCTCACAGTACATGTCCTGGTAATCCGTCTGGCCCTGCGGCCTTGTGAATGTTGACCTGTTTAAAGGTCTTACTCACATTGGCTGCGGAGAGTGTGATCACACAGTCTTCCGGAACAGCTGGTGCTCTCATGCATGTTTCAGTGTTATTTGCCTCGAAGCGAGCATAGAAATAGTTTAGCTCATCTGGTAGGCATGTGTCACTGGGCAGCTCTCGGCTGTGCTTCCCTTTGTAGTCTGTAATAGTTTGCAAGCCCTGCCACATAAGATGAGCGTCAGAGCCGGTGTAGTACGATTCAATCTTAGTCCTGTATTGACGCTTTGCCTGTTTGATGGTTCGTTGGAGGGCATAGCGAGATTTCTTATAAGCTTCTGGTATAGAGTCCCGCTCCTTGAAAGCAGCAGCTCTACCCTTTAGCTCAGTGCGGATGTTGCCTGTAATCCATGGCTTCTGGTTGGGGTATGTACTACGTACGGTCACTGATGCACTTATTGATGAAGCCAATGACTGATGTGGTGTACTCCTCATTGCCATAGGAGGAATCCCGGAACATATTCCAGTATGTGCTAGCAAAACAGTCCTGTAGCTTAGCATCTGCTTCAAATGACTACTTTTTTATTGATCTAGTCACTGGTGCTTCCTGCTTTAACTTTTGCCTGTAAGCAGGAATCAGGAGGATAGAATTATGGTCAGATTTGCCAAATGGAGGGCCAGGGAGAGCTTTGTATGCATCTCTGTGTGTAGAGTAAAGGTGGTCCAGAGTTTTTTTTTCCTTGCACATTTAACATGCTGATAGAAATTTGGTCAAACTGATTTAAGTTTCCCTGCATTAAAGTCCTTGGCTACTAGGAGTGCCGCCTCTGGGTGAGCATTTTCTTGTTTGCTTATGGCGGAATACAGCTCATTCAATGCTGTCTTCGTGCCAGCCTCTGACTGTGGTGGTATGTAAACAGCTACGAAAAATACAGATGAGAACTCTCTAAGTAGATAGTGTGGTCAACAGCTTATCATGAGATACTCTACCTCAGGCGATCAATAGCTCGGGACTTCCTTAGATATTGTGCACCAGCTGTTATTTATAAAAATACATAGTCTGCCGCCCCTTGTCTTACCAGACGCCGCTATTCTATCCTGCCAGTAGAGCGTATAACCAGCCAGCTGTATGTTGATAGTGTCGTCATTCAGCCACGACTCCGTGAAGCACAAGATATTACAGTTTTGAATGTCCCGTTGGTAGTTTAATTTTGTACGGAGGTCGTAGATTTTATTCTCCAAAGATTACATATTTGCTAGCAGAATGGAAGGAAGTGGGGAAGCCAATTCTCGAAGGCAGCCTGCCCTCTGGCCCCTTTTTCTCCGCCTCCTCTTCACGCAAATCAGGATCTGGGCCTGTTCCCAAGAAAGCAGTATATCGTTCGCGTCGGGCTTGTCAGACTCGTTAAAGGAAAAAAAGGATTCCGCCAGTCCGTGGTGAGTAATCGCAGTCCTGATGTCCAGAAGTTATTTTCGGTCATAAGAGTAGCGGCAACATTATATACAAAATGCGTTTTTTTTTTTTTTTCCCACATTTATTTAACCAGGTAGGCCAGTTGAAAACAAGTTCTCATTTACAACTGTGACCTGGCCAAGATAAAGCAAAGCAGCGCGACACAATCAACAACACAGAGTTACACATGGAATAAACAAACATACAGTCAATAATAAAATAGAAAAAGTCTATATACAGTGTGTGCAAATGAGGTAGGATAAGGGAGGTAAGGCAATAAAGTAAAGTAGAAAAATAAGTTACAAACAACGCAAATAAACGAACAAAAACACAATCGGTTGGGGACACGTAAAATGTCTGCCTTCTTCTCTGGCGCCATTTTAGTACATCTCACACAAACAATGTGCTCAGTTTTCGATGTGAACATGAAATGCATGTATTGAATGATCAATGACAAGGACATTGCATCTTGAAATTAGTCTTAACATCCGCTAATGACTTTAAAAAGAACAAGCATGGATTATTATTATGGAATACTCATGCCATAATCTTGCACAGCAAAAAAAAATGCTTCTGAGTGTCATGTGTGTTCAGTGTAAAACATTAGGCTCAATTATGTTAAGTAGGTCCCAGGTGAGTAAAGCAGGTGGCCTACAAATCAATTGTTTCTCTTTCTAGGCTGTTAGAAAAAAAGGGTTCCAAAATGGTTCTTCGCCTGTCGCCATAGGATAACCATGTTTGGTTCCAGGTAAAAACCTTTTGGGTTCCATGTACAGTAGAACCCTCTGTGGAACGGGTTCTACATTGAACTGAAAAGGGTTCTACCTGGAACCAAAAAGGGTTCTTCAAAAGGTTGTCCTATGGGGACAGCCAAAGAACCCTTTCAGGTTGTAGATAGGACAGTTTTTTTCTAAGAATGTAGTTTATTTTGGATTGAACTTTTGTATTAGATGGACAGAGTTGAATTAGATCCCCTTTTAGATGAAGACGTCAGAATTTGACAAATTAAATATGGAGGACATTGTCTAAACCTGATTAATAACAATAATTATATTTGAATAATTTGTCAAAATACTGGTGACAGTTTAGTTTAGATGGAATTCTTCATATTAATATGACGTGACATTTTACATTTTTAATGTACAATTAATATTGGAATAACTGGCTTGAAGTATTTTGTCCTCCAAAGCTATTACATTAAGACCAATAACAGTTCTAAAGGGAAATAGCTTCAAAAATACTTGGAGAGCTTTGTTTTGATCATTCACCTAAAGACCACAATCATCACAAAAGCCTAACTCAAATTATCATGGAAATGTGAAAATCTCATGAATATTTCTGAGATGTAATTGTAGTTGTGCCACCTATGAAGACATTGTGTTGTTTGTTTTCCTTCGGTGATATATACAGTAAATACATCTTGCCCCAGCAGAGCATCATTGATCATATTGCAGAAATAAGGGCTATTCTCAAATATCATTTTGGGGCACTGTGCCAGGAGGGAAGAGGGATCTACATGGGGTAGGGTGATCTTGTTGCCTGGTAACAAGCCTCGGATTGACAAAGAAAGACCAATTTAGGACTGCTTTCCCAAGAAATCAATATGACAGGCCTTGACGTGATGATTTGAGATTAGCGATGGAAAAAAAGACAGCATGGTTGGTAGGGGGTGTTTCATAACAGTGGAAGAGAAGATTGCATCTGAAACATATTGAATATAAGCCTCTCCTATAGCTAGGATCTGAAACCTGACTGTCTCAAATAAGCTTTTGCTAGCCTGTATAGTGCATTCGGAAAGTATTCAGACCCCTTGACTTTTTCCACATTTTGTTACGTTACAGCCTTATTCGAAAATGTACGTTATCAAGTAATGTTAGCCTACCAAAAATTTACGATTAACCCTCTCATACCAATATAAATGTACAGTAGGCCTACTTTACAACTTTGTTTTTTTCCTCATCAATACCCCATTAATGACAAAGCAAAAACTGTTTTTTCGACATTTTTGCAAATGTATATGAAAAAAATATATATATCACATTTACATAAGTATTCAGACCCTCTACTCAGTACTTTGTTGATGCACCTTTGGCAGGGATTACAGCCTTGAGTCTTCTTGGTGTATGACGCTACAAGCTTGACACACCTGTATTTGAGGTGTTTCTCTCATTCTCGCGTCACTTCCTGTTGAATCTGCAGACGTGTTGCTGTGCGTTTTGTTGCGTTTTGTTGCTGTGCGTTTTGCTGCCAACTTTACTTTGCTAGCTGACAACTTTACATTTTTTGTTTTGTTTTGTTTTTAATTACCGTTTATATTTTTAGTTTTTCCATCGCAACTTTTTTCCCTCATTCAACTTTTTCACTCCGGACGCTTTATCTGGACATGGTTCGTCAACACCTTCAACAGCCGAAGCTAAGTAGTAACATTAACATGATGTCTTCTAATTGCAGTCGCTGTACTCATAATATACAGGAGAACGATCGCCTTACGGCGAGAATAGCTGTGCTACAAGCCCAGCTTCAGACGCAATCGTTAGGCAAGGGTAATTTCAGTGTAGGAAAGGAAGAAACAGCGTCTGTGCCACCAGTAAGTACAGATAGTAATGTTAGTATAAATCCCCCCCGCACAGTCCCCGCAGCCGGACAACTTTCTCATGGCTTCTGGAGGGAAATGCTGTTGGAATGCTCAACCGGTGTCGCTCATTCAGCCGACAGAAACTTTCAACCGGTTCTCCCCATTATGTAGCGAGTCGGAGTCTGAGTCTGAGTCTTCTCTTGTCTCTACTCCTCCCGTTACGGGGTCTGAGACGCCGAAGGCTCCCACCATTAGCTCTGACAAATTGAAAACCCTAGTCATTGGCGACTCCATTACCCGCAGTATTAGACTTAAAGCGAATCACCCAGCGATCATACACTGTTTACCAGGGGGCAGGGCTACCGACGTTAAGGCTAATCTAAAGATGGTGCTGGCTAAAGCTAAATCTGGCGAGTGTAGAGAGTATAGAGATATTGTTATCCACGTCGGCACCAACGATGTTAGGATGAAACAGTCAGAGGTCACCAAGTGCAACATAGCTTCAGCGTGTAAATCAGCTAGAAAGATGTGTCGGCATCGAGTAATTGTCTCTGGCCCCCTCCCAGTTAGGGGGAGTGACGAGCTCTACAGCAGAGTCTCAGCACTCAATCGCTGGTTGAAAACTGTTTTCTGCCCCTCCCAAAAGATAGAATTTGTAGATAATTGGCCCTCTTTCTGGGACTCACCCACAAACAGGACCAAGCCTGACCTGCTGAGGAGTGACGGACTCCATCCTAGCTGGAGGGGTGCTCTCATCTTATCTACCAACATAGATAGGGCTCTAACTCCTCTAGCCCCACAATGAAATAGGGTGCAGGCCAGGCAGCAGGCTGTTAGCCAACCTGCCAGCTTAGTGGAGTCTGCCAATAGCACAGTCAGTGTAGTCAGCTCAGCCATACCCATTGAGACTGTGTCTGTGCCTCGACCTAGGTTGGGCAAAACTAAACATGGCGGTGTTCGCCTTAGCAATCTTATTAGGATAAAGACCTCCTCCATTCCTGCCATTATTGAAAGAGATCGTGATACCTCACATCTCAAAATAGGGTTACTTAATGTTAGATCCCTCACTTCAAAGGCAGTCATAGTCAATGAACTAATCACTGATCATAATCTTGATGTGATTGGCCTGACTGAAACATGGCTTAAGCCTGATGAATTTACTGTGTTAAATGAGGCCTCACCTCCTGGTTACACTAGTGACCATATCCCCCGTGCATCCCGCAAAGGCGGAGGTGTTGCTAACATTTACGATAGCAAATTTCAATTTACCCCCCAAAAAATGGCGTTTTCGTCTTTTGAGCTTCTAGTCATGAAATCTATGCAGCCTACTCATTCACTTTTTATAGCTACTGTTTACAGGCCTCCTGGGCCATATACAGCGTTCCTCTCTGAGTTTCCTGAATTCCTATCAGACCTTGTAGTCATAGCAGATCATATTCTAATTTTTGGTGATTTTAATATTCACATGGAGAAGTCCACAGACCCACTCCAAAAGTCTTTCGGAGCCATCATCGACTCAGTGGGTTTTGTCCAACATGTCTCTGAACCTACTCACTGCCACAGTCATACTCTGGACCTAGTTTTGTCCCATGGAATAAATGTTGTAGATCTTAATGTTTTTCCACATAATCCTGGACTATCGGACCACCATTTTATTACGTTTGCAATCGCAACAAATAATCTGCTCAGACCCCAACCAAGGAGCATCAAAAGTCGTGCTATAAATTCTCAGACAACACAAAAATTCCTTGATGCCCTTCCAGACTCCTTCTGCCTACCCAAGGACGTCAGAGGACAAAAATCAGTTAACCACCTAACTGAGGAACTCAATTTAACCTTGCGCAATACCCTAGATGCAGTTGCACCCCTAAAAACGAAAAACATTTGTCATAAGAAACTAGCTCCCTGGTATACAGAAAATACCCGAGCTTTGAAGCAAGCTTCCAGGAAATTGGAACGGAAATGGCGCCACACCAAACTGGAAGTCTTCCGACTAGCTTGGAAAGACAGTACCGTGCAGTACCGAAGAGCCCTCACTGCTGCTCGATCATCCTACTTTTCCAACTTAATCGAGGAAAATAAGAACAATCCAAAATTTCTTTTTGATACTGTTGCGAAACTAACTAAAAAGCAGCATTCCCCAAGAGAGGATGGCTTTCACTTCAGCAGTAATAAATTCATGAACTTCTTTGAGGAAAAGATCATGACCATTAGAAAGCAAATTACGGACTCCTCTTTGAATCTGCGTATTCCTCCAGGGCTTAGCTGTCCTGGATCTGCACAGCTCTGCGAGGGCCTGGGATCGGGAGAGACACTTAAGTGTTTTAGTACTATATCTCTTGACACAATGATGAAAATAATCATGGCCTCTAAACCTTCAAGCTGCATACTGGATCCTATTCCTACTAAACTGCTGAAGGAGCTGCTTCCTGTGCTTGGCCCTCCTATGTTGAACATAATAAACAGCTCTCTATCCACCGGATGTGTACCAAACTCACTAAAAGTGGCAGTGATAAAGCCTCTCTTGAAAAAGCCAAACCTTGACCCGGAAAATATAAAAAACTATCGGCCTATATCGAATCTTCCATTCCTCTCAAAAATTTTAGAAAAAGCTGTTGCGCAGCAACTCACTGCCTTTCTGAAGACAAACAATGTATACGAAATGCTTCAGTCTGGTTTTAGACCCCATCATAGCACTGAGACTGCACTTGTGAAGGTGGTAAATGACCTTTTAATGGCGTCAGACCGAGGCTCTGCATCTGTCCTCGTGCTACTAGACCTTAGTGCTGCCTTTGACACCATCGATCACCACATTCTTTTGGAGAGACTGGAAACCCAAATTGGTCTACACGGACAAGTTCTGGCCTGGTTTAGATCTTACCTGTCGGAAAGATATCAGTTTGTCTCTGTGAATGGTCTGTCCTCTGACAAATCAACTGTACATTTCGGTGTTCCTCAAGGTTCCGTTTTAGGACCACTATTGTTTTCACTATATATTTTACCTCTTGGGGATGTTATTCGAAAACATAATGTTAACTTTCACTGCTATGCGGATGACACACAGCTGTACATGTCAATGAAACATGGTGAAGCCCCAAAATTGCCCTCGCTAGAAGCCTGTGTTTCAGACATAAGGAAGTGGATGGCTGAAAACTTTCTACTTTTAAACTCGGACAAAACAGAGATGCTTGTTCTAGGTCCCAAGAAACAAAGAGATCTTCTGTTAAATCTGACAATTCATCTTGATGGTTGTAAAGTCGTCTCAAATAAAACTGTGAAGGACCTCGGCGTTACTCTTGACCCTGATCTCTCTTTTGACGAACATATCAAGACTGTTTCAAGGACAGCTTTTTTCCATCTACGTAACATTGCAAAAATCAGAAATTTTCTGTCCAAAAATGATGCAGAAAAATTAATCCATGCATTTGTTACTTCTAGGTTAGACTACTGCAATGCTCTACTTTCCGGCTACCCGGATAAAGCACTAAATAAACTTCAGTTAGTGCTAAATACGGCTGCTAGAATCCTGACTAGAACCAAGAAATTTGATCATATTACTCCAGTGCTAGCTTCCCTACACTGGCTTCCTGTTAAGGCAAGGGCTGATTTCAAGGTTTTACTGTTAACCTATAAAGCGTTACATGGGCTTGCTCCTACCTATCTTTCCGAGTTGGTCCTGCCGTACATACCAATACGTACGCTACGGTCACAAGACGCAGGCCTCCTAATTGTCCCTAGAATTTCTAAGCAAACAGCGGGAGGCAGGGCTTTCTCCTATAGATCTCCATTTTTATGGAACAGTCTGCCTACCCATGTGAGAGACGCAGATTCGGTCTCAACCTTTAAGTCTTTACTGAAGACTTATCTCTTCAGTAGGTCATATGATTGAGTGTAGTCTGGCCCAGGAGTGTGAAGGTGAACGGAAAGGCTCTGGAGCAACGAACCGCCCTTGCTGTCTCTGCCAGGCCGGTTCCCCTCTCTCCACTGGGATTCTCTGCCTCTAACCCTGTTACAGGGGCTGAGTCACTGGCTTGCTGGTGCTCTTTCATGCCGTCCCTAGGAGGGGTGCGTCACTTGAGTGGGTTGAGTTACTGACGTGATCTTCCTGTCTGGGTTGGCGCCCCCCCTTGGTTTGTGCTGTGGTGGAGACCTTTGTGGGCTATACTCGGCCTTGTCTCAGGATTGTAAGTTGGTGGTTGAGGATTTCCCTCTAGTGGTGCGGGGGCTGTGCTTTGGCAAAGTGGGTGGGGTTATATCCTTCCTGTTTGGCCCTGTCCGGGGGTTTCTTCGGATGGGGCCACAGTGTCTCCTGACCGCTCCTGTCTCAGCCTCCAGTATTTATGCTGCAGTAGTTTATGTGTCGGGGGGCTAGGGTCAGTTGGTTACCTGGAGTACTTCTCCTGTCTTATCCAGTGTCCTGTGTGAATTTAAGTATGCTCTCTCTAATTCTCTCGTTCTCTCTTTCTCTCTGAGAACCTGAGCCCTAGGACCATGCGTCAGGACTACCGGGCATGATGACACCTTGCTGTCCCCAGTCCGCCTGGCCTTGCTGCTATTCCAGTTTCAACTGTTCTGCCTGCGGTTACGGAACCCCTACCTGTCCCAGACCTGCTGTTTTCAACTCTTAATGATCGGCTATGAAAAGCCAACTGAGATTTATTCCTGATTATTATTTGACCATGCTTGTCATTTATGAACATTTTGAAAATCTTGTCTCTCTCTAATTTTCTCCTTCTCTCTTTCTTTCTCTCGGAGGACCTGAGCCCTAGGACCATACGTCGGGACTACCGGCCGTGGTGACTCCTTGCTGTCCCCAGTCCGCCTGGCCTTGCTGCTATTCCAGTTTCAACTGTTCTGCCTGCGGTTATGGAACCCCTACCTGTCCCAGACCTGCTGTTTTCAACTCTTAATGATCGGCTATGAAAAGCCAACTGAGATTTATTCCTGATTATTATTTGACCATGCTTGTCATTTATGAACATTTTGAAAATCTTGGCTCTCTCTAATTTTCTCCTTCTCTCTTTCTTTCTCTCGGAGGACCTGGGCCCTAGGACCATGCGTCGGGACTGCCGCCCGTGGTGACTCCTTGCTGTCCCCAGTCCGCCTGGCCTTGCTGCTATTCCAGTTTCAGCTGTTCTGCCTGCGGTTATGGAACCGCCACCTGTCCCAGACCTGTTGTTTTTCAACTCTTGATGATCGGCTATGAAAAGCCATCTGAAAATTATTCATGATTATTATTTGACCATGCTTGTCACTTATGAACATTTTTGAACATCTTGGCATAGTTCTGTTATAATCTCCACCCGGCACAGCCAGAAGAGGACTGGCCACCCCTCATAGCCTGGTTCCTCTCTAGGTTTCTTCCTAGGTTTTGGCCTTTCTAGGGAGTTTTTCCTAGCCACCGTGCTTCTACACCTGCATTACTAGCTGTTTGGGGTTTTAGGCTGGGTGTCTGTACAGCACTTCGAGATATTAGCTGATGTACGAAGGGCTATATAAAATAAAATTGATTGATTGATTGATTCTTCTCTGCAGATCCTCTCAAGCTCTGTCAGGTTGGATGGGGAGCGTCGCTGCACAGCTATTTTCAGGTCTCTCCAATCAAGGACATTCAAAGACTTGTCCCGAACCCACTCCTGCTTTGTTTTGGCTGTGTGCTTAGTGTCATTGTTCTGTTGGAAGGTGAACTTTCACCCCAGTTTGACGTCCTGAGCGCCCTAGGGCAGGTTTTCATCAAGGATCTTTCTGTACTTTGCTCCGTTTATCTTTCCTGACTAGTCTCACAATCCCTGAAAAACATCCCCACAGCATGATGCTGCCACCACCATGCTTCACCGTAGTGATGGTGCCAGGTTTCCTCAAAATGGCCAAAGAGTTCAATCTTGTTTTCATCAGACCAGAGAATCTTGTTTCTCATGGTCTAAGAGTCCTTTAGGTGCCTTTTGGCAAACTCCAAGCGGGCTGTCATGTGCCTTTTACTGAGGAGTGGCTTCCGTCTGGCCACTCTACCACAAAGGCCTGATTGGTGGAGTGCTGCAGAGATGATTGTCCTTCTGGAAGGTTCTCCCATCTACACAGAGGAATTCTAGAGCTCTATCAGAGTGACCATCAGGTTCTTGGTCACCTCCCTGACCAAGGCCCTTCTCCCCCGATTGCTCAGTTTGGCCGGGTGGCCAGCTCTAGGAAGAGTCTTGGTGGTTCCAAACTTCTTCCATTTAAGAATGATGGAGGCCAATGTATTCTTGGGGACCTTCAATGCTGCAGAAATGTTTTGGTACTCTTCCTCAGATCTGTGACTCAACACAATCCTGTCTCGTAACAATTCCTTCAACTGCTTGGCTTGGTTTATGCTCTGACATGCACTGTCAGCTGTGGGAACTTATACAGACAGGTGTGTGCCTTTCCAAATCATGTCCAATCAATTGAATTTACCACAGGTGGACTCCAATAAAGTTGTAGAAAAATCTCAAACAGGATGTACTCAATTTTGATTCTCATAGCAAAGGGTCTGAATACTTATGTAAAAACATTTCTTTAAGTGCAAAAATGTCTAAAAAACTGTTTTTACCTTTTCATTATGGGGTATTGTGTGTAGATTTATGAGGAATTTGTTATATTTAATCAATTTTAGAATAAGGCTGTAATGTAACAAAATGTGGAAAAAGTGAAGGGGTCTGAATACTTTCCGAATGCACTGTATGTCTAAACTAGAACAGAGCTCAGTGAGCATTCACAGGTACTACAGAATCTGATTTGCCTTTCTGGAAGACATGGGCGGCCTGGGACCAGAAATCGGTCCTGGCGTTTCTAACACACTGGCCCATTTCTTTCCTTGAGGCCACCATACCGTCCAATTATTTTCCTCGAAGCCCCACACCGGCCCATTCTTTTCTCTATGTGACCCAGATAATGAAGAGGAATGAACCAGGAATTAAGAGGGAGATGGAGGGATGAGGGGAGGAGGGGATAGAGGGATGAGGGGATAGAGGGATGAGGGGATGGAGGGGATAGAGGGGAAATAGGGATGAGGGGATGGAGGGATGAGGGGATGGAGGGGATAGAGGGAAGAGGGGAAATAGGGATGAGGGGATGGAGGGATGAGGGGATGGAGGGAAGAGGGGAAATAGGGATGAGGGGATGGAGGGGATAGAGGGATGGAGGGATGGAGGGATGAGAGGATGGAGGGGATAGAGGGATGAGGGGATAGAGGGATGAGGGGATGGAGGGATGAAGGAATAGAGGGATGATGGGATAGAGGGATGAGGGGATAGAGGGATGAGGGGATAGAGGGATGAGGGGATGTAGGGATGAGGGGATGGAGGGATGAGGGGATGGAGGGATGAGGGGAGGCTGTCGTCAGCAGTGACAACAGGAGGAAGAATGTGTCCAAACTCTCTATTAAGTTAAAGTTTCAGATGTATATTGTCACATGCACTAGTGCAGGGAAATACCTTGCTTGCTCTGTCATAACATAGAGAGGAAGAGCAAACAGGAGGGATTAGCTGGGAATGTTTGTGGTAGTCAGTTGGTGCAACAGTTTGAGACAGTGTTCAAGTTCATGTTTGAATTGTTACTATCTATCAAGACAATTTTCCATATATATATATTTTGTAGTATTTCAACAAAAAAAATTATGTACAGTGATAGTCAGAATAGAACAGAATAAAACTTTATTGTCCATCCAGGATTATTTTCTTTGGCATCACCTACCATTAAAAGGATCACATACACATACATTCTCACATCATACACATTTAAATCAGTCATACACTAAAAACATAGAGGACATGAGTACATTCACTCACAACCGACTGTAGAGGGGAGACAGAGAGGAAGGGCTGAGATGGAATTATTACCCACGTCACCAGGGGTATGTGTTCCGGAATCTGTGGGGCAAACCACTACGCCAGACTCCAGCACTACCAAGACAATTTTCCCCAAATAACTATGCAACTCTAGGACTCTTGCAATTTGGTTTGCTAGAAAATGTATCTTTCAGAGGGTCTGTACACGGCGAGGCTGATATGGTCATCAGTCATTTGCTCACATTGTGTTTACTGGTTAATTGATGTCAGCACTATCTCAGGTGACTGTGGGAGTGTTTCTATGAGCATGCAGTTTCCTGCAGCATGAGCTCTGAGCTCGTTCAGCTAAATGTAGTGGTCTAAAACTCAATCATTTTGATTTGATATACTGTCTATGACAAAAGCAAGACATCAAATCGCACCAAATAAAAACAATACCAGACAAGTTCTGGAGGACTAACCTGACCCTCAAAGAGTAGGTATATTGTGGGTAGAATGGAATAAAGAACAGGACTATCTTACCAACATGGACATCCAGTACTAAACTGCTTGTACATTACTAAACACACATAAATAATGAACAGACTGGGACATTAGTTCACAGCTATTTCAGGTGAACCCACTACAATACCACTCAGCATCACTTAACTCTACCTGGCTCTCATATCACTTGCATAATCTATCCATTGATTAGCCCCTTGTACCTCCGAGAGAGGCTGCAGTGCAGTCTGCCTGTGAAACTAACTCCTCTCTCCCTCTGTCTGCCTGTCACTCCGTCTCTCTTTCTCTCTGTCTGCCTTTCTCTCTGTCTCTCTGTCTGCCTCTCTCTCTCTGTGTGTCTGCCTCTCTCTCTCTCTCTACAGTATGTCTGCCTGCCTCTCTCTGTATGTCTGCCTCTCTCTCTCCCTCGCTCGCTCGCTCTCTCTCGCTCTCTCTCTCTCTCTCTCTCTCTCTCTCTCTCTCTCTCTCTCTCTCTCTCTCTCTCTCTCTCTATAATGATGAGGTAATCCGGCTAATCGGATCTCTGCTTATTCATGCACCAGGCTCAGACGATTGGTGCTGAAAGGTAATATTGCCTGTCATATTCCAATGTCTGCATCATTAGTCGGCCGCAGAATCTGCTGGACTGATGTTTCTGTGCATTAGGCCACTGGGTCAGGTGCTATAACTCACCTCTCGATGGGCAGCGGGTCAATAGGGAGATGGGCCCCGGCGTCCATTACGACTCTAAAGAGAACACCAGGGTTACGCCAGGGTCATGGAGGGTCACTGTTGTTGAGCACAATGAATAAAAACCTGAATGAGATCATTACGTAGTATAGTGGCCTGGTGTTTCACATGGATGAGAGGGAGAAGTCCTCACTCCATTCAGTCTGGATGGAAGTCTTGGAGATTGTCAGAGCGAAGCCAGGACTTAGTGTACATGTTCTCAGTAGCTGGTCAACGATCTCAGTTGTAGACATTGAAAAGACCACATTTATTTTAGCTGTAATATTCCTCAGAAATTGAACTTAACTTTATATTCAACTGATTACCTCGACATATCTGTTAATGTTACACGTGTCCATCCCCTTTAGAATAGAACATTTCTAAAATATCGCTTTTCACTGAAACAGTTTGTCGTTTCAGTGATTTGTTGATTTGGGCATTCTTTCTCCATGAATCTACGATTCATATAAAGCTCAATACAGCATCTAATCTCTCTATAGCAGACTGATTAGAAGATGGCCTTCTCTGCTTGTATGGCTTGGTATTCATTGAGGACAGTACTAGAAAACAGGCACGCTGAAGTATAGAGTGGCTCAAGCTTGGCTGGCATTCAACTTCGATTCAAATATCTGCAAACAGATTGCTTCCTGGCAGAGTTACATCAGAACTGGCACCAGCCAGGCAGAGCGACAGAGCCATTACTCAACACTGTTCTCCAGTGCAGAGAAGCTAGGGAGTTCACAGATCAGTTGATAGCTCATCTTTAGCCTTGTTTAATGTAGGTCACTTACAGAATCCTACAAGAGCACACATGCCCATTGCTGTGCCTATCATTTGATGATGCTGTCAGTTTCCCATTGCTGTGACTATCATCGGAGATATTAACAGTAAACATTGTATAATAAATCTTGAGCACGATATTGTCTGTAATTCAGCTAAATTGTTGATTTAAAATTAGGACAAAGTGTGTGGGCTAAAGTTCACGACTCGCTGCTATACTAAGTGAAGTGATTCAACAATAATGATTGCCCATACCAAAGCCATGCTTGTTGTGCTGAAAGACTACACTAATGAATGAGATTAATCAAACACACGAACAGGCCATGCTCTGTTTCATCTACACAAGTCTAGAGTAAATGCAGGAATGCAGCGGTGTCAAGTGTATGTAGATGTAGGAATACAGCGGTGTCAAGTGTATGTAGATGTAGGAATGCAGCGGTGTCAAGTGTATGTAGATGTAGGAATGCAGCGGTGTCAAGTGTATGTAGATGTAGGAATGCAGCGGTGTCAAGTGTATGTAGATGTAGGAATGCAGCGGTGTCAAGTGTATGTAGAAGCAGGAATACAGCGGTGCCAAGTGTATGTAGATGTAGGAATGCAGCGGTGTCAAGTGTATGTAGATGTAGGAATGCAGCAAAGTCAACTGTATGTAGATGTAGGAATGCAGCGGTGTCAACTGTATGTAGATGTAGGAATGCAGCTGTGTCAAGTGCATGTAGATGCAGGAATGCAGCGGTGTCAAGTGTATGTAGATGTAGGAATGCAGCGGTGTCAAGTGTATGTAGATGCAGGAATGCAGCGGTGTCAAGTGTATGTAGATGTAGGAATGCAGTGGTGTCAAGTGTATGTAGATGTAGGAATGCACCAGTGTCAACTGTATGTAGATGCAGGAATGCAGCGGTGTCAAGTGTATGTAGATGTAGGAATGCAGCGGTGCCAAGTGTATGTAGATGTAGGAATGCAGCGGTGTCAACTGTATGTAGATGCAGGAATGCAGCGGTGTCAAGTGTATGTAGATGTAGGAATGCAGCGGTGTCAAGTGTATGTAGATGTAGGAATGCAGCGGTGTCAAGTTTATGTAGATGCAGGAATGCAGCGGTGTCAAGTGTATGTAGATGTAGGAATGCAGCGGTGCCAAGTGTATGTAGATGTAGGAATGCAGCGGTGTCAAGTGTATGTAGATGTAGGAATGCAGCGGTGCCAAGTATATGTAGATGCAGGAATGCAGCGGTGTCAAGTGCATGTAGATGTAGGAATGCAGCGGTGTCAAGTGTATGTAGATGCAGGAATGCAGCGGTGTCAAGTGCATGTAGATGTAGGAATGCAGCGGTGTCAAGTGTATGTAGATGTAGGAATACAGCGGTGTCAAGTGTATGTAGATGTAGGAATGCAGCGGTGTCAAGTGTATGTAGATGTAGGAATGCAGCGGTGTCAAGTGCATGTAGATGTAGGAATGCAGTGGTGTCAAGTGTATGTAGATGCAGGAATGCAGCGGTGTCAAGTGTATGTAGATGTAGGAATGCAGCGGTGTCAAGTGTATGTAGATGTAGGAATGCAGCGGTGTCAAGTGTATGTAGATGCAGGAATGCAGCGGTGTCAAGTGTATGTAGATGTAGGAATGCAGCGGTGTCAAGTGTATGTAGATGTAGGAATGCAGCGGTGTCAAGTGTATGTAGATGTAGGAATGCAGCGGTGTCAAGTGTATGTAGATGTAGGAATGCAGCGGTGTCAAGTGTATGTAGAAGCAGGAATGCAGCGGTGTCAAGTGTATGTAGATGTAGGAATGCAGCGGTGTCAAGTGTATGTAGATGTAGGAATGCAGCGGTGTCAACTGTATGTAGATGCAGGAATGCAGCGGTGTCAAGTGTATGTAGATGCAGGAATGCAGCGGTGTCAAGTGTATGTAGATGTAGGAATGCAGCGGTGTCAACTGTATGTAGATGCAGGAATGCAGCGATGTCAACTGTATGTAGATGTAGGAATGCAGCGGTGCCAAGTGTATGTAGATGTAGGAATGCAGCGGTGTCAAGTGCATGTAGATGTAGGAATGCAGTGGTGTCAAGTGTATGTAGATGTAGGAATGCAGCGGTGTCAACTGTATGTAGATGCAGGAATGCAGCGGTGTCAAGTGTATGTAGATGTAGGAATGCAGCGGTGTCAAGTGCATGTAGATGCAGGAATGCAGCGGTGTCAAGTGTATGTAGATGTAGGAATGCAGCGGTGTCAAGTGCATGTAGATGTAGGAATGCAGCGGTGTCAAGTGCATGTAGATGCAGGAATGCAGCGGTGTCAAGTGTATGTAGATGTAGGAATGCAGCGGTGTCAACTGTATGTAGATGCAGGAATGCAGCGGTGTCAAGTGTATGTAGATGTAGGAATGCAGCGGTGTCAACTGTATGTAGATGCAGGAATGCAGCGGTGTCAACTGTATGTAGATGCAGGAATGCAGCGGTGTCAAGTGTATGTAGATGTAGGAATGCAGCGGTGTCAACTGTATGTAGATGCAGGAATGCAGCGGTGTCAAGTGTATGTAGATGTAGGAATGTAGCGGTGTCAAGTGCATGTAGATGTAGGAATGCAGCGGTGCCAAGTGTATGTAGATGCAGGAATACAGCGGTGTCAAGTGTATGTAGATGTAAGAATGCAGCGGTGTCAACTGTATGTAGATGCAGGAATGCAGCGGTGTCAAGTGTATGTAGATGTAGGAATGCAGCGGTGTCAAGTGTATGTAGATGTAGGAATGCAGCGGTGTCAAGTGTAAGTAGATGTAGGAATGCAGCGGTGCCAAGTGTATGTAGATGCAGGAATGCAGCGGTGTCAACTGTATGTAGATGCAGGAATGCAGCGGTGTCAAGTGTATGTAGATGTAGGAATGCAGCGATGCCAGGTGTATGTAGATGTAGGAATGCAGTGGTGTCAACTGTATGTAGATGCAGGAATGCAGCGGTGTCAACTGTATGTAGATGCAGGAATGCAGCGGTGTCAAGTGTATGTAGATGCAGGAATGCAGCGGTGTCAAGTGTATGTAGATGTAGGAATGCAGCGGTGTCAAGTGCATGTAGATGTAGGAATGCAGCGGTGTCAAGTGCATGTAGATGCAGGAATGCAGCGGTGTCAAGTGTATGTAGATGTAGGAATGCAGCGGTGTCAACTGTATGTAGATGCAGGAATGCAGCGGTGTCAACTGTATGTAGATGCAGGAATGCAGCGGTGTCAAGTGTATGTAGATGTAGGAATGCAGCGGTGTCAACTGTATGTAGATGCAGGAATGCAGCGGTGTCAAGTGTATGTAGATGTAGGAATGTAGCGGTGTCAAGTGCATGTAGATGTAGGAATGCAGCGGTGCCAAGTGTATGTAGATGCAGGAATACAGCGGTGTCAAGTGTATGTAGATGTAAGATTGCAGCGGTGTCAACTGTATGTAGATGTAGGAATGCAGCGGTGTCAAGTGTATGTAGATGTAGGAATGCAGCGGTGTCAAGTGTATGTAGATGTAGGAATGCAGCGGTGTCAAGTGTATGTAGAAGCAGGAATGCAGCGGTGTCAAGTGTATGTAGATGTAGGAATGCAGCGGTGTCAAGTGCATGTAGATGTAGGAATGCAGTGGTGTCAAGTGTACAGTGGGGAGAACAAGTATTTGATACACTGACAATTTTGCAGGTTTTCCTACTTACAAAGCATGTAGAGGTCTGTAATTTTTATCATAGGTACACTTCAACTGTGAGAGAAGGAATCTAAAACAAAAATCCAGAAAATCACATTGTATGATTTTTAAGTAATTAATTTGCATTTTATTGCATGACATAAGTATTTGATACATCAGAAAAGCAGAACTGAATATTTGGTACAGAAACCTTAGTTTGCAATTACAGAGATCATACGTTTCCTGTAGTTCTTGACCAGGTTTGCACACACTGCAGCAGGGATTTTGGCCCACTCCTCCATACAGACCTTCTCCAGATCCTTCAGGTTCCGGGGCTGTCGCTGGGCAATACGGACTTTCGGCTCCCTCCAAAGATTTTCTATTGGGATCAGGTCTGGAGACTGGCTAGGCCACTCCAGGACCTTGAGATGCTTCTTACGGAGCCACTCCTTAGTTGCCCTGGCTGTGTGTTTCGGGTCGTTGTCATGCTGGAAGACCCAGCCACGACCCATCTTCAATGCTCTTACTGAGGGAAGGAGGTTGTTGGTCAAGATCTCGCGATACATGGCCCCATCCATCCTCCCCTCAATACGGTGCAGTCGTCCTGTCCCCTTTGCAGAAAAGCATCCCCAAAGAATGATGTTTCCACCTCCATGCTTCACGGTTGGGATGGTGTTCTTGGGGTTGTACTCATCCTTCTATTCCTCCAAACACGGCGAGTGGAGTTTAGAGCAAAAAGCTCTATTTTTGTCTCATCAGACCACATGACCTTCTCCCATTCCTCCTCTGGATCATCCAGATGGTCATTGGCAAACTTCAGACGGGCCTGGACATGCGCTGGCTTGAGCAGGGGGACCTTGCGTGCGCTGCAGGATTTTAATCCATGACGGCGTAGTGTGTTACTAATGGTTTTCTTTGAGACTGTGGTCCCAGCTCTCTTCAGGTCATTGACCAGGTCCTGCCGTGTAGTTCTGGGCTGATCCCTCACATTCCTCATGATCATTGATGCCCCACGAGGTGAGATCTTGCATGGAGCCCCAGACCGAGGGTGATTGACCGTCATCTTGAACTTCTTCCATTTTCTAATAATTGTGCCAACAGTTGTTGCCTTCTCACCAAGCTGCTTGGCTATTGTCCTGTAGCCCATCCCAGCCTTGTACAGGTCTACAATTTATCCCTGATGTCTTTACACAGCTCTCTGGTCTTGGCCATTGTGGAGAGGTTGGAGTCTGTTTGATTGAGTGTGTGGACAGGTGTCTTTTATACAGGTAACGAGTTCAAACAGGTGCAGTTAATACAGGTAATGAGTGGAGAACAGGAGGGCTTCTTAAAGAAAAACTAACAGGTCTGTGAGAGCCGGAATTCTTACTGGTTGGTAGGTGATCAAATACTTATGTCATGCAATAAAATGCAAATTAATTACTTAAAAATCATACAATGTGATTTTCTGGATTTTTGTTTTAGATTCCGTCTCTCACAGTTGAAGTGTACCTATGATAAAAATTACAGACCTCTACATGCTTTGTAAGTAGGAAAACCTGCAAAATCGGCAGTGTATCAAATACTTGTTCTCCCCACTGTATGTAGATGCAGGAATGCAGCGGTGTCAAGTGTATGTAGATGTAGGAATGCAGCGGTGTCAAGTGTATGTAGATGCAGGAATGCAGCGGTGTCAAGTGTATGTAGATGCAGGAATGCAGCGGTGTCAAGTGTATGTAGATGTAGGAATGCAGCGGTGTCAACTGTATGTAGATGCAGGAATGCAGCGGTGTCAAGTGTATGTAGATGTAGGAATGCAGCGGTGTCAAGTGCATGTAGATGTAGGAATGCAGTGGTGTCAAGTGTATGTAGATGCAGGAATGCAGCGGTGTCAAGTGTATGTAGCTGTAGGAATGCAGCGGTGTCAAGTGCATGTAGATGCAGGAATGCAGCGGTGTCAAGTGCATGTAGATGCAGGAATGCAGCGGTGTCAAGTGTATGTAGATGTAGGAATGCAGCGGTGTCAAGTGCATGTAGATGCAGGAATGCAGCGGTGTCAAGTGTATGTAGATGTAGGAATGCAGCGGTGTCAAGTGTATGTAGATGTAGGAATGCAGCGGTGTCAACTGTATGTAGATGCAGGAATGCAGCGGTGTCAAGTGTATGTAGATGCAGGAATGCAGCGGTGTCAAGTGTATGTAGATGTAGGAATGCAGCGGTGTCAACTGTATGTAGATGCAGGAATGCAGCGATGTCAACTGTATGTAGATGTAGGAATGCAGCGGTGCCAAGTGTATGTAGATGTAGGAATGCAGCGGTGTCAAGTGCATGTAGATGTAGGAATGCAGTGGTGTCAAGTGTATGTAGATGTAGGAATGCAGCGGTGTCAACTGTATGTAGATGCAGGAATGCAGCGGTGTCAAGTGTATGTAGATGTAGGAATGCAGCGGTGTCAAGTGCATGTAGATGCAGGAATGCAGCGGTGTCAAGTGTATGTAGATGTAGGAATGCAGCGGTGTCAAGTGCATGTAGATGTAGGAATGCAGCGGTGTCAAGTGCATGTAGATGCAGGAATGCAGCGGTGTCAAGTGTATGTAGATGTAGGAATGCAGCGGTGTCAACTGTATGTAGATGCAGGAATGCAGCGGTGTCAAGTGTATGTAGATGCAGGAATGCAGCGGTGTCAAGTGTATGTAGATGTAGGAATGCAGCGGTGTCAACTGTATGTAGATGCAGGAATGCAGCGGTGTCAAGTGTATGTAGATGTAGGAATGCAGCGGTGTCAAGTGTATGTAGATGTAGGAATGCAGCGGTGCCAAGTGTATGTAGATGCAGGAATGCAGCGGTGTCAACTGTATGTAGATGC
Organism: Salvelinus alpinus; assembly: GCF_045679555.1. Lineage (NCBI taxonomy): Eukaryota > Metazoa > Chordata > Actinopteri > Salmoniformes > Salmonidae > Salvelinus > Salvelinus alpinus. The sequence goes on from NC_092110.1 coordinate 32,768,967, forward strand.
AGGAATGCAGCGGTGTCAAGTGTATGTAGATGTAGGAATGCAGCGATGCCAGGTGTATGTAGATGTAGGAATGCAGTGGTGTCAACTGTATGTAGATGCAGGAATGCAGCGGTGTCAACTGTATGTAGATGTAGGAATGTAGCGGTGTCAAGTGCATGTAGATGTAGGAATGCAGCGGTGCCAAGTGTATGTAGATGCAGGAATACAGCGGTGTCAAGTGTATGTAGATGTAAGAATGCAGCGGTGTCAACTGTATGTAGATGCAGGAATGCAGCGGTGTCAAGTGTATGTAGATGTAGGAATGCAGCGGTGTCAAGTGTATGTAGATGTAGGAATGCAGCGGTGTCAAGTGTATGTAGATGCAGGAATGCAGCGGTGTCAAGTGTATGTAGATGTAGGAATGCAGCGGTGTCAAGTGTATGTAGATGTAGGAATGCAGCGGTGTCAAGTGTATGTAGATGTAGGAATGCAGCGGTGTCAAGTGTATGTAGATGTAGGAATGCAGCGGTGTCAAGTGTATGTAGAAGCAGGAATGCAGCGGTGTCAAGTGTATGTAGATGTAGGAATGCAGCGGTGTCAAGTGTATGTAGATGTAGGAATGCAGCGGTGTCAAGTGTATGTAGATGTAGGAATGCAGCGGTGTCAACTGTATGTAGATGCAGGAATGCAGCGGTGTCAAGTGTATGTAGATGTAGGAATGCAGCGGTGTCAAGTGCATGTAGATGTAGGAATGCAGTGGTGTCAAGTGTATGTAGATGCAGGAATGCAGCGGTGTCAAGTGTATGTAGATGTAGGAATGCAGCGGTGTCAAGTGCATGTAGATGCAGGAATGCAGCGGTGTCAAGTGTATGTAGATGCAGGAATGCAGCGGTGTCAAGTGTATGTAGATGTAGGAATGCAGCGGTGTCAAGTGTATGTAGATGTAGGAATGCAGCGGTGTCAAGTGTATGTAGATGTAGGAATGAGGCGGTGTCAAGTGTATGTAGATGTAGGAATGCAGCGGTGTCAAGTGTATGTAGAAGCAGGAATGCAGCGGTGTCAAGTGTATGTAGATGTAGGAATGCAGCGGTGTCAAGTGTATGTAGATGTAGGAATGCAGCGGTGTCAAGTGTATGTAGATGTAGGAATGCAGCGGTGTCAACTGTATGTAGATGCAGGAATGCAGCGGTGTCAAGTGTATGTAGATGTAGGAATGCAGCGGTGTCAAGTGCATGTAGATGTAGGAATGCAGTGGTGTCAAGTGTATGTAGATGCAGGAATGCAGCGGTGTCAAGTGTATGTAGATGTAGGAATGCAGCGGTGTCAAGTGCATGTAGATGCAGGAATGCAGCGGTGTCAAGTGCATGTAGATGCAGGAATGCAGCGGTGTCAAGTGTATGTAGATGTAGGAATGCAGCGGTGTCAAGTGCATGTAGATGTAGGAATGCAGCGGTGTCAACTGTATGTAGATGCAGGAATGCAGCGGTGTCAAGTGTATGTAGATGCAGGAATGCAGCGGTGTCAAGTGTATGTAGATGTAGGAATGCAGCGGTGTCAACTGTATGTAGATGCAGGAATGCAGCGATGTCAACTGTATGTAGATGTAGGAATGCAGCGGTGCCAAGTGTATGTAGATGTAGGAATGCAGCGGTGTCAAGTGCATGTAGATGTAGGAATGCAGTGGTGTCAAGTGTATGTAGATGTAGGAATGCAGCGGTGTCAACTGTATGTAGATGCAGGAATGCAGCGGTGTCAAGTGTATGTAGATGTAGGAATGCAGCGGTGTCAAGTGCATGTAGATGCAGGAATGCAGCGGTGTCAAGTGTATGTAGATGTAGGAATGCAGCGGTGTCAAGTGCATGTAGATGCAGGAATGCAGCGGTGTCAAGTGTATGTAGATGTAGGAATGCAGCGGTGTCAACTGTATGTAGATGCAGGAATGCAGCGGTGTCAACTGTATGTAGATGCAGGAATGCAGCGGTGTCAAGTGTATGTAGATGTAGGAATGCAGCGGTGTCAACTGTATGTAGATGCAGGAATGCAGCGGTGTCAAGTGTATGTAGATGTAGGAATGTAGCGGTGTCAAGTGCATGTAGATGTAGGAATGCAGCGGTGCCAAGTGTATGTAGATGCAGGAATACAGCGGTGTCAAGTGTATGTAGATGTAAGAATGCAGCGGTGTCAACTGTATGTAGATGCAGGAATGCAGCGGTGTCAAGTGTATGTAGATGTAGGAATGCAGCGGTGTCAAGTGTATGTAGATGTAGGAATGCAGCGGTGTCAAGTGTAAGTAGATGTAGGAATGCAGCGGTGCCAAGTGTATGTAGATGCAGGAATGCAGCGGTGTCAACTGTATGTAGATGCAGGAATGCAGCGGTGTCAAGTGTATGTAGATGTAGGAATGCAGCGATGCCAGGTGTATGTAGATGTAGGAATGCAGTGGTGTCAACTGTATGTAGATGCAGGAATGCAGCGGTGTCAACTGTATGTAGATGCAGGAATGCAGCGGTGTCAAGTGTATGTAGATGTAGGAATGCAGCGGTGTCAACTGTATGTAGATGCAGGAATGCAGCGGTGTCAAGTGTATGTAGATGTAGGAATGTAGCGGTGTCAAGTGCATGTAGATGTAGGAATGCAGCGGTGCCAAGTGTATGTAGATGCAGGAATACAGCGGTGTCAAGTGTATGTAGATGTAAGAATGCAGCGGTGTCAACTGTATGTAGATGCAGGAATGCAGCGGTGTCAAGTGTATGTAGATGTAGGAATGCAGCGGTGTCAAGTGTATGTAGATGTAGGAATGCAGCGGTGTCAAGTGTAAGTAGATGTAGGAATGCAGCGGTGCCAAGTGTATGTAGATGCAGGAATGCAGCGGTGTCAACTGTATGTAGATGTAGGAATGCAGCGATGCCAGGTGTATGTAGATGTAGGAATGCAGCGGTGTCAAGTGTATGTAGATGCAGGAATGCAGCGGTGTCAAGTGTATGTAGATGTAGGAATGCAGCGGTGTCAAGTGTATGTAGATGTAGGAATGCAGCGGTGTCAAGTGTATGTAGATGCAGGAATGCAGCGGTGTCAAGTGTATGTAGATGTAGGAATGCAGCGGTGTCAACTGTATGTAGATGCAGGAATGCAGCGGTGTCAAGTGTATGTAGATGTAGGAATGCAGCGGTGTCAAGTGCATGTAGATGTAGGAATGCAGTGGTGTCAAGTGTATGTAGATGCAGGAATGCAGCGGTGTCAAGTGTATGTAGATGTAGGAATGCAGCGGTGTCAAGTGCATGTAGATGCAGGAATGCAGCGGTGTCAAGTGCATGTAGATGCAGGAATGCAGCGGTGTCAAGTGTATGTAGATGTAGGAATGCAGCGGTGTCAAGTGCATGTAGATGCAGGAATGCAGCGGTGTCAAGTGTATGTAGATGTAGGAATGCAGCGGTGTCAAGTGTATGTAGATGTAGGAATGCAGCGGTGTCAACTGTATGTAGATGCAGGAATGCAGCGGTGTCAAGTGTATGTAGATGCAGGAATGCAGCGGTGTCAAGTGTATGTAGATGTAGGAATGCAGCGGTGTCAACTGTATGTAGATGCAGGAATGCAGCGATGTCAACTGTATGTAGATGTAGGAATGCAGCGGTGCCAAGTGTATGTAGATGTAGGAATGCAGCGGTGTCAAGTGCATGTAGATGTAGGAATGCAGTGGTGTCAAGTGTATGTAGATGTAGGAATGCAGCGGTGTCAACTGTATGTAGATGCAGGAATGCAGCGGTGTCAAGTGTATGTAGATGTAGGAATGCAGCGGTGTCAAGTGCATGTAGATGCAGGAATGCAGCGGTGTCAAGTGTATGTAGATGTAGGAATGCAGCGGTGTCAAGTGCATGTAGATGCAGGAATGCAGCGGTGTCAAGTGTATGTAGATGTAGGAATGCAGCGGTGTCAACTGTATGTAGATGCAGGAATGCAGCGGTGTCAACTGTATGTAGATGCAGGAATGCAGCGGTGTCAAGTGTATGTAGATGTAGGAATGCAGCGGTGTCAACTGTATGTAGATGCAGGAATGCAGCGGTGTCAAGTGTATGTAGATGTAGGAATGTAGCGGTGTCAAGTGCATGTAGATGTAGGAATGCAGCGGTGCCAAGTGTATGTAGATGCAGGAATACAGCGGTGTCAAGTGTATGTAGATGTAAGAATGCAGCGGTGTCAACTGTATGTAGATGCAGGAATGCAGCGGTGTCAAGTGTATGTAGATGTAGGAATGCAGCGGTGTCAAGTGTATGTAGATGTAGGAATGCAGCGGTGTCAAGTGTAAGTAGATGTAGGAATGCAGCGGTGCCAAGTGTATGTAGATGCAGGAATGCAGCGGTGTCAACTGTATGTAGATGCAGGAATGCAGCGGTGTCAAGTGTATGTAGATGTAGGAATGCAGCGATGCCAGGTGTATGTAGATGTAGGAATGCAGTGGTGTCAACTGTATGTAGATGCAGGAATGCAGCGGTGTCAACTGTATGTAGATGCAGGAATGCAGCGGTGTCAAGTGTATGTAGATGTAGGAATGCAGCGGTGTCAACTGTATGTAGATGCAGGAATGCAGCGGTGTCAAGTGTATGTAGATGTAGGAATGTAGCGGTGTCAAGTGCATGTAGATGTAGGAATGCAGCGGTGCCAAGTGTATGTAGATGCAGGAATACAGCGGTGTCAAGTGTATGTAGATGTAAGAATGCAGCGGTGTCAACTGTATGTAGATGCAGGAATGCAGCGGTGTCAAGTGTATGTAGATGTAGGAATGCAGCGGTGTCAAGTGTATGTAGATGTAGGAATGCAGCGGTGTCAAGTGTAAGTAGATGTAGGAATGCAGCGGTGCCAAGTGTATGTAGATGCAGGAATGCAGCGGTGTCAACTGTATGTAGATGTAGGAATGCAGCGATGCCAGGTGTATGTAGATGTAGGAATGCAGTGGTGTCAAGTATATGTAGATGCAGGAATGCAAAAACCACATGAATGCCGATCCGTCAACGTGACGACTGCATAGATTCCCAGTTTTTAGCTCAGCTGCCCTCGTCCTGATAGCGCCCATTATTTTGTGGTAAATTGCTTAATGCGAGGCAATGAAGGCGAGGTGACAAGGAAAAACGCAAGGAATGAATCCTCTGCTAGTAATCTGAGCCTGGGATGTCTCACGCTCGGGGATTGTTATCACCGACAAAGCTTGGGATGAATTCTGCCATTTTCTCCACTGGGTAGTGACATAGGCCTTCTTTATAGTGGGCCCAGAGGGAGAGGAAGCCAGCGAGAAGAGCACAAAGAGAAACCCAAGGAGAAGAGCACAAAGAGGAAGGGAGGACTGACTAGTAGCTGTAGATAAACGTTCAGAACCGTTCTTTGTTGGAGTTGGATTCTGTGGCCCTGTTGTAAAACTAAGAGAGAGAAAAGAAGGGTGAGGGATAGAAGGAGTTCCTGAGTGAGAGGAGCCGGTTGGGAAGAACAAGTGTTGTTTCACTCAGAGGAAAGACTCAGACTTATCATGAGGTTCTGTAAAGGCTAACTGCCACTGGTGTGGGTGAAACTATATAAACACTACTGAATGCTGTTGGTGGATGCACATACATCTTTCTATACTGTATGTCATTAGGAAGAAACATTCAGCTTGTGATAGTGTTTCCAAAGTTTCATTAGTTCAATCATTCATTCATTCCAGTAATACAAACCAACCCCTCAAAACACGTTGTTTGTATTAAATTAGTCATCATCTATTATTTTCAATCAAACAGAATTTGGTGTTCTCTTATGCCATAAGAATTTGACGGGCCCTAATAATTCAAATTCAGAAAATAACATTGAAATAATTACTTATTCTAATTACGACGGGTGTTACGTATTCTTTTTTGATAGCAAGTCTCTAATTAGCATATTTTCATTACCCTGATAAATGCATAATTTAGAGGTCTGTAATAGACATGAATTATTCGACTTTGTACATTGATGGATTTTAAGGAACACCACATTCAATTTGTGTCTCAATCTTCTATAGTGTGAGATGAATAATCAGCAGCATCTCTTCTCTAATGAGTAAAATGGACACAACAACACAAGGAGGACAATACTGTATCCAAGGCTGGCCTACGAAAGTCTCTCGTGGCCTGACTACGTAACACAAATGGTATCGCTACGTCTGTCAATAGACTGGAGGATAGGAAGACTAATGACAACAATCGTTCCGGTGCGCAGGTTTTCAAAATACGTAAGGGGAGGGGACATCTGGCCCATAGAGTGGGGCTGGGGGAAGCTTCTACTCCTCGTTCTACAGTATTTCTGTATATATGCCCACTCTTACATCTTTCAGAGAAAAGTCTGACACTGTTTGTATCAGTGTTCAGCAAAAGTGAAACACTTATGCCTTTCATGTACCAAAGGTAATCATTGACTTAGGATAAGGGTTTATGTATTCCTCTGACATATTGACCAAATGGCATGGAGATGAAGATTCCCCAGCACAACAACAAAGTGGTTGTAACGTATAGATTGGTCCTACTCTCTGATGCAGTGAGGCTTTCTCTTCTCTCGCCCTATCTCCCTCACTACGTCTCTCTCTGTAGGCCTTCAGAGGCAGTCAGTGCTGTATGGACTCGATATAAAATGAAATAATATTATTTATGTTATCCCTCTCCCCCCTTGTTCAGAGAAATGGGATTCCATATTTCAGCAGTGTTGACAGATGGACTGGAAATTAAAAGCACCAGAGAAGTAATGCCTTTTTGATGTTGGACTGTGAATAACTCACAGAGTCTGATTGATTTCAAAACTCTGGTTACAAACAGCGGTATTGCAGCGCGATGCGGGTACAACACATACAGCTCAATGTGTCATACATTAATTGATGTTAAACATTTCATCGAATTCACTTTATTGCAGTGCATTAGAATAGCCTATTGTCAATATTTACAGGAGCGATTGTATCCAAACCCAAAAGAGAGTCAATGAATGATGTCGGAGTGGGGATCACCTTGAACATGTCATATCAAGTGTACAGAGTTGGATGTTGTAGCACAGCAATGTTACAACGTTGACCTTTACTTCTGCAGGAGACAATAGTCTCTAGTGCAGAGAAGGTGTTCCACCAGTAGGATTATATTACACTAACACCTGCTGTCAATTTATGAAGAAAGACAGCTGTCTGCTTTAGATCTGACAGCGTGAACAGATGGAACCTGCATGCTCCTAAAAAAAAACATCATCAATTGATGCATTTACCTACTACCTAATCTCCAACAAATTTGTAAAAATCTACATTTTAAAATCAATAAATGTTCATACCAATGATTTATCAGAAAATGCGTCTAGTCTGCATAAGCTTGATGTTCAGCTTTGTGTTTCATCAAATGTTTCAGATGTAAAAGTAATGCTATATCTGTGGGGCATTCGTCACTGAATGCATGTAATGCTATGAATGGTAATACGACTTGTCACCTAGTGCTGAAAGACAGAATTTTAAAACATGTATGTGACTGAGTGATTGATTATGCCAATACATTTTGTAGAGGTCATATTGATTGGTTATCCAGAAGTAAACTCACCTATCTTTTAAATCTGACCAAACAGACCTCCCTCCAAGAGATATTGACATGACCCACAGATTCATATTGAATATATGAAGAGACATTGAAAAAGAATTGACGGGGCTCCCGAGTGGCGCAGCAGTCTAAGGCACTGCATCGCAGTGCTAGAGGCGTCATCATAGATCCTGGTTCGATATATCACAACCGGCCGTGATAGGGAGTCCCATAAGGTGGCACACAATTGGCCTAGCATCGTCCGGGTTAGCGACTCCTTGTGGCAGGCCAGGCACCTGCAGGTTGACCTCAGTTGTCAGATGAACGGTGTTTCCTCTGACACGTTGGTTCAGCTGGCTTCCGGGTTAAGCGGGCGGATGTTGAGAAGCGCAGTTTGGCGGGTCATGTTTCGGAGGACACATAACTCGACCTTTGCCTCCTGAGCCCGTTGGGGAAGTGCAGCGATGAGACAAGATTGAAAAAGGGGGTAAAATAAATAAAACTAAAATACATTGACATTGACGATTCTGAACAAGTGGGAATATTGTGTAAAAATGTATACTGTGTATATTTTACCTTGAGTGCTATAGGAATGCATCTTCTCTTTACCTCAAAAACTATCCAAAAGGGGATCATTCTCTGATTGTGAATACAAACAAAGTAATTCATTAATTGATTTCTCATGTTATTACTTTCCTGTTTAAATGAGGAGGCAGGAACGTGAAACTCAGTTAGAGGATGTGACTTATTTTAGAGCTCCGAGACTCATTAGTACAGCAGGTGTGTAACCAGATCATCCCTCCCCTGTTGGTACCATGGCTCCTTCCTGCTGTGGGAGGAGCGCTTAACGTGCATCACCGAGGTCAAGTTACACATGCTCTTCATCATGGCGATTCAAAACAAAACTTGAAATGTACAACTGTATCCTCCTGAAGTAGACAGCCACGTAGTATTACATCATCACCCAAACAAATGAATAAATAAAGCCAAACATCCATGGAGCTGCCACAGCTCTGGCAGAGCATCGGCCCGTTTGGAGAAACAGTGGGTTCTCTCATTAGGCCCTGGGACGACATCTAGTGATTCATTACCGGCACCTAGCTAAACCATGCTATTAAAACTAAAAAAGCCATTAGAGAAATCCATAATGAATCCGGTAGCAGCAGCTGCACGGGGCCAAGAGCTATAGGCGCTACTAGATGGCACAAACACGCCACGACATGACAGTTTGGAACTCTGCTAGTCATTAACATCTCCTGTGTTGGCGCATTGGGAAAGAACTAGAGCTGCCTCTTCATTTGAAATGCAGTGTGCGGCCCGCCCGACAACCGGCTCTGTCGGGGTGTTAGTCAAACGCTGTGTGACAGTATTGACTGGAGCCTGTTTACTGAAAGGAGTCCGAACAGGATCAGCTAAACATATATTATGGTGGATCGATAGGAACTGAAGAACAGAGCAATGTGGTAAATATTAGCCTCTACTTGCAGCTGGCATTAGGTTCTACTGGCTTTCCTGCTGCTTCTGTCTCCCAACATGGAACAACTAGGATTTCCACTGTAGGGTTGTTCCCCTACAATACCATTGATTGGTTTAGGTAACATGTGTATTGTCCTCACACAAGAACAGATGTGCAGCAATCTCACCTAACATGTTAAGATCAAATACAGCGGAAGAATAAATGAATTGGGCCCCCAGGGCTTGGCTCTCCATCAACATAACCTTAAGTCATACTGCATACCTCCCTTTTATGATCTGCCTCCAATCATCTGGCTTACATCATCTGGCGTCCATCATGTAATACCACTGTATTTATTTGGTATCAGGATATGGTTGCCAGATACACTGTACTTTACGATAGAGCCCAGTTCACATTTACAACAGATAGCTTATATCTACAGCAAACGAGGCCTGGCTTTGTACTGTACTATGCAGAGACCACAGGTACCAGAACCAGAACTCCCCCATCTGTAACCCAGCTTTATGTCAGAGGCAGAGCAGCTATAGACTTATCTCATGGTTCAAGACCTGCTGTCCCCTAAATTCGCATCCGCACACAACTAATATACATTATATCTTTCACATTACATTTTCACGAGTCAGACACGTGGTTTTCGGACACGTGTAAAGTTTCACATGTTAATTTTCACGTGTTTTTCCCTCATGAAAATGTTATTCTCCACATGTGTAAATCTTTTACACGTTTGTTTTTCACATTATTATATTTCACCATTTCCAGTTGCATCTAAACTCAGAAAAAAAGAAATGTCCCTATTTCAGGACCCTGTCTTTCAAAGATAATTCGTAATAATCCAAATAACTTCACAGATCTTCATTGTAAAGGGTTTAATTAAACACTGTTTCCCATGCTTGTTCAATTTAACCATAACCAATTAATGAACATGCACCTGCGGAACGGTCATTAAGACACTAACAGCTTACAAACGGTAGGCAATTAAGGTCACAGTTATGAAAACTTAAGACACTAAAGAGGCCTTGCTACTGACTCTGATAAACACCAAAAGAAAGATGCCCAGGGTCCCTTCTCATCTGCGTGAATGTGCCTTAGGCATATTGCAAGGAGGCATGAGGACTGTAGATGTGGCCAGGGCAATAAATTGCAATGTCCGTACTGTGAGACGCCTAAGACAGCGCTACAGGGAGACAGGACGGACAGCTGATCGTCCTCGCAGTGGCAGAGGATCGATACATCCGAACATCACACCTGCGGGACAGGTACAGGATGGCAACAACAACTGCCCGAGTTACACCAGGAACGCACAATCCCTCCATCAGTGCTCAAACTGTCCGCAATAGGCTGAGAGAGGCTGGACTGAGGGCTTGTAGGCCTGTTGTAAGGCTGGTCCTCACCAGACATCACCGGCAACAACGTCGCCTATGGGCACAAACCCACAGGACTGGCAAAAAGTGCTCTTCACTGACGAGTCACGGTTTTGTCTCAACAGGGCTGATGGTCGGATTCGCGTTTATCGTTGAAGGAATAAGCGTTACACCGAGGCCTGTACTCTGGAGCGGGATCGATTTGGAGGTTTGCTGAAAATAAAAGCAGTTGACAGAGGGGAGAGGATGTTTCTTTTTTTGCTGAGTTTAATTAAAGATAAGGAGTACTTGTCCTTAAAAAGCCACGTTACATTTTTTTCTGTCCAATATAAGTGGGTTATTTTAATGTCAATGATGAGTTTTTCTTATTTTACGTGAGCTTTTTTCCATCACAGACAATAAGTGTCACTCTGCAATCTTTGGCACTGAATTTCCTGCTTCTGATACTTTAAGTATTTCACACCAATGCACCAAGCTCAAAAATCTGTTTTCTGGGCCAATTTCCCATTTCTTTATAACAGTCACCCAATTTTACGACATCCTACATTGGCTCCAAAGGCCTCATCTCCATTTATAATAAAAGTTCCTTATCTACACCATCCATCTGATTCGAGGCTTTTATCTCCCAGACCTTTCCATTTCTCACCTGCACCAAAACTCCATCAACACCTCCTCCTCTCCCTCTGTGCAGAGTTCACTGCCTCTGATGTCCCGCCGCTTCGTTTTAAATGAGCTCTAACAACTGGATAATTTGAAATAGCATTGCCTTGCGCCAGGCCTGAAAAAACATGTTCCGAGCTAATGGCTGTTCCCCTGGACATGTAATGTAATAATGTTGGTGAAAAGGAGTGTGGGGGGAGAGAATGGAGGGAAGAGAGGAGAGAAAGGAGGGTGGTGATTTAATATTTTCTCTGGGTCTCTGGTCCCTCCTTTTCCAGTCCTCTCTGACAGGCAGACGGGAAAGCGGCAGATTAATCAAAATTAGATATTCATCCTTCACTTAGCTCACATTGACAGGCAGGCTGGCTTGCATGTGGTCATCCTCCCACCTCCCGAGCCAATGATGATGAACCTGTCCCGCCTCATGATTATGTAATTATCTACAGGGGAAAAACCGAGGACTATGGCTTGACTCGGCTCCTTATGTTCCTTTTGTCCAAATAGAAACACAACCTATGTGATCATGCATGTAAAGGACACACTTTCTCTAGGGAACATAGTCATACTGTCTTAGGGCTATATAATACTTGCTATGGGCAGTTTACTACAGTTTGCTACAGCAGCAGGACATGCCAATTATTATGTGGATTATAATTTATGTACATTTTTGTAGGGGTTGACAGATTTTTTGTAAGGGAAAATCAAGTCCAAAATTTTAAAGTGGAAATTACAAACTTCAGAAGCCTAATTAAACCTCAAATACACTACAATTTTTAATTCCCTGCATTGCAGGAAAGTTATCCTGCAACAGGGTGATCAAATGAAGATCCTACAAGTGCTTTACATTCTAATCATTTAGCAGACGCTCTTAACCAGAGAGGCACATTGACAAATTGTTCACCTCGTCAACTCGGGGATGAGATAGCATTTCTGGCTAGTCTTTAAAGGGTTCTATCTGCAACCAAAAAATGTTAAAGAGTTATCCTATGGGGGCAGCCAAAGAACCCTTTACATTTCTAGAGAGCACCTTTTAAGAGTGTATACAAATATCCCCGATGTGACAGCTAGAGACGTAACGGCTTGAGTCTGCTGGTAGAACTGCCTCTGGTGTTTAATTCATATTGGTTACATAATGAGGCTGGCCTGGACACCATCTATTTGATCCCTGATGATCTCAATAAGCTTCATTAATAGACATTACAATCTTCAATACTGTAGAGAGTGGTACATTATAGCTACTCTCTTCCCCAATTAACTCTGACATTATTTCCTGGTACTTCAAATGATTCATATTGAGATTGTCACTAAGTATCTCTGTATTGTATCACTGACAATTACATTGAGTACTGTTATGCATACACATTGAGTATATTGTGAAGTGGCAGTGGGCAGTGATACTGACCAGCATGATAGTTAATAAAGGGACATTCATACTGTAGCATATAAGTGACATTTGTTCTCCAGTCATTTTTAGAAGATAATATTTATTTTGATTATATTCTACATTGATGATGGTCTCCTAAATACCTAGGCCTGTGTTTATTTTCTAACAATACATGGTTGATGAATTCTGTAGATCAGGTGGAATAGAGTAATGAAAGATGACTGTAGGATACAGTATGTTCTAAACCACACCTCCTATTCTTCACACTTACAAAATACAAAATAAATACACTTAAAGAGGGTCTATTTTAAGTGGCATTACATTAGAGCGTGTGTGCATTTTCAAATACTTATTTATTGTGCTCTCTCTCCAGATAAACCGAACCCACTGAAGTACTTTGTATGTTTCTCTTGATAGTCATTAAAGTGGAGAAATTAGCATTCCCATGCATACAAAAGCAATTACCGTCAATTTGTACACATTTCATTGAAACATGTCCTCAATTAAGGGCCCAAGTGACAGGACTGTTTCTTTAGCACAGACTGGAATATGTTCCGGGATTCATCCAATGGCATTGAGGAGTTTACCACATCAGTCACCTGCTTCATCAATACGTGCATTGACGACATCGCCCACAAAGTATTCACCCTCCTTGACTTTTTCCACATTTTGTTGTGTTACAGCTTGAATTTAAAGTGTATTACATTTAGAATTTTTGTAAATGACACATTACCCCATAATGTCAAATTGGAATTATGTTATTATTATTATTATTTAACAAATTAATACAAAATTCAAAGCTGAAATGTCTTGAGTCAATAAGTATTCAACCCCTTTGTTATGGAAGCATAAATAAGTTCAGGAGTAAAAATGTGCTTAACAAGTCACATAATAAGCTGTATGTATGTGCAATAATAGTATTTAAAATAATTGTTTAATGACTACCTCATCTCTGTACCCCACACATACAATTGTCTGTAAGGTCCCTCAGTCGAGCAGTGAATTTCAAACACAGATTCAACCACAAAGACCAGAGAGGTTTTCCAATACATCGCAATGAAGGATGGATAAAAATAACATAAAAAAAGACATTGAATATTCCTTTGAGCATGGTGAAGTTATTAATTACACTTTGGATGGTGTATCAATACACCCAGTCGCTACAAAGATACAGGAAACCGCTCATTTCACCATGAAGCCAATGGTGACTTTAAAACAGTCCCCAAGATGGCGTAGCAGTCGGATGTGTGTTTGTCTTGTCCAGTGTAAATAGCCTGTTTTTCGGGGGGGGTTCATATATATTTTAATCTCACTTTCCATCTACATTTGCACACACTGTATGTAGATTTTTCTGTTGTGTTATTGACTGTACGTTTGTTTATCCCATGTGTAACTTTGTGTTGTTTTTGTCGCACTGCTTTGCTTTATCTTGGCCAGGTCGCAGTTGTAAATGAGAACTTGGCCTACCTGGTTAAATAAAGGTGAAATAAAAGAAAAATAAATAATGACTGTGATAGGAGAAAACTGAGGATGGATCAACAACACAACAGTTACTCCACAACACTAACCTAATAGACAGAATGAAAAGACGGAAGCCTGTATAGAATAAAACTATTTCAAAACATGGATCCTGTTTGCAACAAGGCACTAAAATAATATTGTAAAAAAATGTGGCAAAGCAATTAACTTTTTGTCGTGAATACAGTATTATGTACCACTCTCCATATTTTCAAGCATAGTGTGCCTGTATCATGTTATGGGTATGCTTGTAATCGTTAAGGATTGGGAAGTTTTTCAGGATAAAAAATAAATGCAATGGAGCTAAGAACAGGGAAAATCCTACAGTCAAATCGAGGTCAATCTGCTTTCCACCTGACACTGGGAGATTAATTCACCTTTCAACAGGACAATAAACTAAAACACAAGGCCAAATCTACACTGGAATCGCTTACCAAAAAGACACTGAATGGTCCTGAGTGGCTGAGTTACTGTTTTGATTTAAATCTACTTTAAATATATGGCAAGACCTGAAAATGGTCATCTAGCAATAATCAACAACCAATTTGACAGAGCTTGAAGCATTTTGAAAATAATAATGAGCAAATGTTGCACAAATGTTGCACAATACAGGTGTGGAAAGCTCTTAGAGACTTACCCAGAAAGTCACAGCTGTAATCACTGCCAAAGGTGCTTCTACCAAGCATTGACTCAGAGGTGTGAATACTTAAGTAAATTCAATATTTCTGTATTTAATTTTCAATGAGTCTGCAAACATTTCTAAAAACATGTTTTCACTTTGTTATTATGGGGTACTGTGTGTACACGGGCAAGAAGTATACTTTTTTAATCCATTTTGAATTTAGGTTGTAACACAACAAAACATCAAGGAGTATGAATACTTTCTGAAGGCACTGTATCCCAACCAGAACCCATGGATTACAAGCAACATCCACACTGAGCTAAAGGCTAGAGCTGCCGCTTTCAAGGAGCGGGACACTAATCCAGACGCCTTTAAGAAATTTAAGAAATCCCGTTACGACCTCTGAGGAGCCATAAAACAGTTAAAGGGTCAATTCAGGACTAAGATCGAATCTTACTAGGCCGGCTCTGTTGCTCGTCGGATGTGGCAGGGCTTGCAAACTATCAAAGATTACAAATACGTGAGCTGCCGAGTGACGCAAGCCTACCAGATGAGCTAAATGCCTTCTATGCTCGCTTCGAAGGTAAGCAACACTGAACCATGCATGAGAGCACCAGCTGTTCCGGACGACTGTGTGATCACGCTCTCCGGAGTCGATGTGAGCAAAACCTTTAAACAGGCTAACATTCACAATGGCTTACCAAGACGCGTATTCAGAGCATGTGCTGACCAGCTGGCATGTGTCCTCACTGATATTTTGAACATCCTCCTGACCCAGTTTGTAATACCTACATGCTAGAAGCAGTACACAATAGTTCCTGTGACCAAGAACGCCAAGGTAACCTGTCTAAATAACTATCGCCCGCAGCACTCACATCTGTAGCCATGAAATGCTTTGAAAGGCTGGCCATGGCTCAAATCAACACCATCATCCCAGACACCCTGGACACACCCAAATTCACATACCGCCCCAACAGATCCACAGATGATACAATTTCCATTGCACTCCACACTGCCTTCTCCCACCTGGACAAGAGGAACACCTACAGTTGAAGTCAGAAGTTTACATACACTTACGTTGGAGTCATTGAAACTCGTTTTTCAACCACTCCACAAATTTCTTGTTAACAAACTATAGTTTTGGCAAGTTGGTTAGGACATTTACTTTGTGCATGACACAAGTCATTTGTCCAACACTTGTTTACAGACAGATTATTTCACATATAATTCACTGTATCACAATTCCAGTGGGTCAGAAGTTTACATACACTATGTTGACTGTGCCTTTAAACAGTTTGGAAAATTCCAGAAAATGATTTCATGGCTTCAGAAGCTTCTGAACAGGCTAATTGACATCATTTGAGTCAATTGGAGGTGTACCTGTGGATGTATCAAGGCCTACCTTCAAACTCGGTGCCTCTTTGCTTGACATCATGGGAAAATCTAAAGAAATCAGCCAAGACCTCCACAAGTCTGATTCATCCTTGGGAGCAATTTCCAAATGCCTGGTACAATGTTCATCTGTACAAACAATAGTACAATAGTAAGTATAAACGCCATGGGACCACGCAGCTGTCATACCGCTCATGAAGGAGATGTCTCCTAGAGATGAATGTACATTGGTGCGAAAAGTGCAAATCAATCCCAGAACAACAGCAAAGGATCTTGTGAAGATGCTGGAGGAAACAGGTACAAAAGTATATATATCCACAGTAAAATGAGTCCTATATCGACATAACCTGAAAGGCTGCTCAGCAAGGAAGAAGTCACTGTTTCAAAACCGCCATAAAAAAGCCAGACTACGGTTTGCAACTGCACATGGGGACAAAGATCATACTTTTTGGAGAAATGTCCTCTGGTCTGATGAAACAAAAGTAGAACTGTTTGGCTATAATGACATCTGTTATGTTTAGAGGAAAAAGGGGGAGGCTTGCAAGCCGAAGAACACCATCCCAACCATGAAGCACGGTGGTGGCAGCATCATGTTGTGAGGGTGCTTTGATGCAGGAGGTACTGGTGCTCTTCACAAAATAGACGATATTATAAGGAAGGGAAATTATGTGGATATATTGAAACAAAATCTCAAGACATCAGTCAGAAAGTTAAAGCTTGGTCGCAAATTGTTCTTCCAAATGGACAATGACCCCAAGCATACTTCCAAAGATGTGGCAAAATTGCTTAAGGACAACAAATTGCTTAAGGACAACAGTCAAGGTATTGGAGTGGCCATCACAAAGCCCTGACCTCAATCCTATAGAACATTTGGGGGCAGAACTGAAAAAGCATGTGTGAGCAAGGATGCCTACAAAACCTGACTCAGTTACACCAGCTCTGTCAGGAGGAATGGGCCAAAATTCACCCAACTTATTGTGGGAAGCTTGTGGAAGGCTACCCGAAATGTTTGACCCAATTTAAACAATTTAAAGGCAATGCTACCAAATACTAATTGAGTGTATGTAAACTTCTGACCCACTGGGAATGTGATGAAAGAAATAAAAGCTGAAATAAATCATTCTCTCTACTATTATTCTGACATTTCACATTCTTAAAATAAAGTGGTGATCCTAACTGACCTAAGACAGGGAATTTTTACTAGAATGAAATGTCAGGAATTATGAAAAACTGAGTTGAAATGTATTTGGCTAAGGTGTATGTAAACTTCCGAATTCAACTGTATGTGAGAATGCTGTTCATCGACTACAACTCAACGTGCAACACGATAGTGCCCTCAAAGCTCATCACTAAGCTAAGGACCCGTGGACTGAACATCTCTCTTTGCAACTGGTTTCTGGACTTCCTGACGGACTGCCCCGATGTGGTGAGAGTAGGTAACAAGACATCTGCCATGCTGACCCTCAACACTGGGATCCCTCAGGGGTGCGTGCTTAGTCCCCTTCTGTACTCCCTGTTCACCCACGACTGCGTGACCAGGCACGACTCAAACACCATCATCACGTTTGCTGATGACACGACGGTGGTAGGCCTGATCACCGACAACGATCATACAGCCTGTAGGGAGGATGTCAGCGACAACAACCTATCTCTCAATGTCAGCAAGACAAAGGAGCTGATCGTGGACTACAGGAAAGAGGGCAGAGCACGTCCCCATTCACATCGACAGAGATGTAGTGGAGCGGGTCAAGAGCTTCCTCGTGTCCACATAACTAAGGATCTCTCATGGTCCACACACACCAACACAGTCGTGAATGAGGGTACGATAATGCCTCTTCCCCTCAGAAAGCTGAGAAAATTTGGCATTGGCCCTCAGATCCCCAAAAAGTTCTACAGCTGCACCATTCAGAGCATCTTGACTGGCTGCATCACCACTTGGTATGACAACTGCTTGGCATTCGACCGCAAGGTGCTACAGGGGGTAGTGTGTACAGCCCAGTGCATCACCTCCATCCAGGACCTCTATACCAGGTGATGTCAGAGGAAGGTTCTAAAAATTGTCAATGACTCCAGTCACCCAAGTCATATCGCATGGCAAGCGATACTGTTGCACCAAGTCTGGAACCAACAGAAGCCTGAACAACTTCTACCCCCAAGCCATTAGACTGCTAAATAGTTAGTTAAATAGTTAACCAAATAGCTACCCGGACTATCTGCATTTTTTTACTCATCACATACGCTGCTGCTACTGTTTACTATCTATCCTGTTGCGTAGTCACTTTATTCCTAGTGATATGTACATATCTACCTAAATTACCTCGTACCCCTGCACATTAATTCAGCACTGGTACCCCTTGTATATAGCCAAGTTATCATTACTCATTGTGTATTTATTATTACTTGTATTATTACATGTTATTACTTTTCTATTATTTCTCTATTTTCTTTCTCTCTGCATTGTTGGGAAGGGCCCTTAACTAAGCATTTCACTGTTAGTCTATACCTGTTGTTTACGAAGCATGTGACGAATAAAATTTGATATGATTTGATTTCCGGTGAGAGATAAGAGCTGGTGCTCTCACAATGAACATCTGAGGTCTGCTCCCACTGAACCCTATCTCTGTCCACAATGGCATGTTCATTAGTCCTTTCACACAATTTTTATTTGGCTAATTTCAAACACAATTTCACCATAATAACGGCTGCAGCAGACCAAATTAAATAGAGCTGTATTGATTGCAAAGCTACTGACTTTGATTTATGTCTGTGGAAATAGGCCTCCAGTTTACAAGATACAAACCTCTCTGTCCATAGCATAGACTAATTCGTTTCTATCATGTTTAATTATGCAGAATATGTTCAACATATACTGTGAGTATAATTGCTATTACCGTAAAATACAGGGGGAAGATAAACTGTTTTGGCTCTACAATGCCTTAACCCCAGAAAAACATCTCACCATCATTTCACAACAACAAGAACCCTGTTTGTCCATTGCAATATCTCATTTCCAGAGTAACCTATCTCATGACTTCCTATCTTGCTGACTGTAATTATTTTATGCAGGCATCGTTGTTTGCCCTTTAACGATGTGTCTGGTTGCCATGCATTTTCGAGAGGAAAAGCCAATGACATACTAAAATCTCACCATTCATTAGGCCAAACAGGATGATCTGCGTAAAGTGTTTCGAAGCAGCAGCCATTTTGCTCCGAGGATGAGTCCCCTCCAGATTGTCTCATTATTCACTAGGAAGCATTACGTCATCCTTTAACTGGTCCCGCAGAGATCAGTGAATTACTCTCGCAAACCCTCTTTTTACATTATATGAAATATTGTTCTCCGGGCACCAGGGGTCTAGACAATCAGTTAGCTCTTTATAAACTCAGAGAGAGAGAGAGAGGGGGAGATGTGAGGAAGGAGTCTCAGTAACTGATCAGGATGACAAAAGGATGATAGAGGAAGGGTGCATGGCAGAAGGAGGGAGGAAGAATGGGATGATAACAAACCTGCTGACATCAGCCAGGCTTAAGGCTTCTCAATCTGACAAGCACATTATTGGCAAATGGTCAGTGGAATACAAATCCGGCAGAAAAGTTCAAAGCTGTCAGTAGACCTCTGGAGGAAGTGACCTTGCTTTGAACTTTTTTATATAGATAGGTTTTTACCTTCATATTGAAAAACCAAGTATCTTAAAGGGGCAATCAGCAGTTGAAACAATAACAAAGCCTTTTCCCGCCCCTGTTTCTGTAGAAAGCGGAGGGATGGGGCTGAAGAAATGTAACAACTCAAATTCATAGACAGAGCTATGGATGCAAGGACTGACCATCCATGATATCAAAATTATAGTTTTAACTACGTTTTGAGGCTATATCGTGTTTGTTTACATTTACTTTGTTTACAAACATTGGACTAAAACAAGCTTCTACTTTTGGTTCTGACTGGGAAAGACCGTTGAACTAAGAACTAACTTTGGAAGTTATATTCTTCAACAATCAATGGGTGTATCTCATTAATTTATTATAAGTCCAAATATTGATGTACTAAATCCAGATTGCCCCTTTAAAGCAGTGTTTCCCAACCCTGGTCCTCGAGTCCCCTACAACAGTACACAGTTTCGTTGTAGCTCTTGACAAACACACCTCATTCAACTCATTGAGGACTTGATGATTAGTTAACAAGTTGAATCAGGTGTGCTTGTCCAGGACTACAATACAAATGTGTACTGATGGGGATACTCAAGGTCTAGGGTTGGAAAACACTGCTTTAAAGCACACATCAAACATGTGGTCCTTGACTCGGCCTACACATGAGAAGAATAGACATAGTGATTTTTTTTTTTTACTGGTAATCACATCTGCAATGAAGGTAGCCTAGGCCACCACATCACAGTATACTGAGGCGTGATCCCATGATTCTGCCATTTATTTACTTGGGTAGCACAGAGAAGGATGGAGCGGGGATTGTGAACTCAATCACGGCGCGGGAGATGTCACAGTGTGGAACTCTCCCCGTGAATCACACACTGAAAGGCTATCACCCAAACCTCCAAGGTCCACAGCCAACTCATCACTCATCTTGGACCAGGCCAGGGACAGATCAGCCATGCACACAACAGCGCTGGCCACTGGGGAGGACCACCAACTGGACACCGTACTATACCCTCTGTGGAACCAAACCATAGTCCATGTAGCCTATAGTATATTCCAAGGCCCGAGAATGAATTTGCCCGTCAAAATATAGTAAATTCCGCCAACATTTCTGTGTGAAATTGAAAAGGTCAATGGTGTTGATGCATGAATCCATTTGATATTGTCTTCCTAAAATGTTACATGCAGTAAAGTAGAAGGTACAGTGTATGTATCCGTTCATAATATCCAGTGTGATATTAGGAATTACAATACCGTTTCAACCTTAAACCACTCTGTGTTATAAATCTATACACTCTGGGGATAATTAAACATCATTTGAATAGGAACCATTAAATTGACCCACGTTGCAATTTTAAGTATCGTCTTTTCCCAAAGACAAATAGCCAATTGCAGATTTGACTCATTCCACTGACATGTAAATGTGTCCAATGAAGTGATAAGAAAACATATGAATAAGTGGCATACAATACAGAAGGAATGAGGGATGAAGCAAATTTGCATGATCTATCTTGGAATTTGCATGATTATATGAAAATGTGAGTGATTTACCGGTGGTTTTGTCTGACAGTCGTTTTGCATGAGGGACATATGAGTGGCATCTGATTCTGTATTCACAGAGCACCTGAAGGAAACTCAAATGATTTCTAAAAAATGATGTATAAACGTGAGAGGAAGCAGGCCACTGACGTGGCACACAGATAACTTTTTACTTCAAACAATTGACTTCTACCATTTTAAAACCCCCTCCCAATATTCTCTCAACCACTGCTTACCCTCCCTTGTGTGTATTTGCTAGACTTTTCCAATTATAGTTTCCCCAAGTCGAAAAGTATTATCAGCCAAGCTCATGTGTTATGTGGCTTATTCAAGCTGACCGCCCCCGTGCACAGCCCCATACAGTACCTACCCCCACTGTGCACATCAAATCTCATGCATTGCATACTCAAGCCCACCTAAATCACATGAGAAAACAGATGATATGACAATTTCCTATTTAGCGTTATTTTCCCCCCTCCATTCGACTCACCTGTGACCAAGCAATCTTCCTGGAGTAAACACAATAATAAGTAATTACCATAATGTTTAGAATTTAAAAATTGAATGGAGGCAGGGGGAAATATTAGATTAATCTTCTTAACACGTTTCATGTGCAGATTCTTTGAGTTAATTTCAAGGACCGTGCCTAAAGAAGATTACCTTCCCTATGCTCCTGCACGTTTGCTCATGAGTGATTTTGTTTATTCATGTTTTATATTATAATGCTCTTTCTGCATTCTCCAGCCACAGAACCACAGTCAAAAACGCAATTTATTTCTCGCTCTGCACACGATGGCGAAGGCTGATAATGTCACCGGGAAACATGAAGACTGCTGGAACGGGACCAAACAGCCTACTATTTATGTATGGAATAGAAATCAAATATTTAGTGTGCATCTGCACCACCCAAAAAAGGTTGCTCCACTTTTAAAGTCATTTCTTGACAGTTCTTGGACCAACGCTTAGGGCAACACAGTTATGTCTGTGTGGATGTTTGTATATCATTTAAACATAGTTTAGTCTGACATTACGCAACTTCATGAACTATGACTTCTCTATATCAATATTTTGCCATAGATCATAATAATATAATATCAGAGGAAACATTTGTGATTTCTTTTTCAAGCAGATCATCTACAGTACTACGCTTTTCTTCAGTTATCCAACCTCTCTCTAAGGAAAATCCATCTACAGTACTATGCTTTTCTTCAGTTATCCAACCTCTCTCTAAGGAAAATCCATCTACAGTACTATGCTTTTCTTCAGTTATCCAACCTCTCTCTAAGGAAAATCCATCTACAGTACTATGCTTTTCTTCAGTTATCCAACCTCTCTCTAAGGAAAATCCATCTACAGTACTATGCTTTTCTTCAGTTATCCAACCTCTCTCTAAGGAAAATCCATCTACAGTATGTTGCTATGACATACAGCATATGACTGAGCCTGCTCATATTTCTTTAGAGTGGCTGTGGCACTATGAACCTGCATCCAGGCTCTTCATTGGCCTGCTAATATGGATGTATCTGCCCTACTGGTAGTAGCCTAGAAAATCATCAAATCGAATCAAAAATCAAATCAAATTGTCTTTGTCACATGCGCGAATGCAACAGGCGTAGACTTTCCTGCGAAATGCTTACTTACAAGCCCTTTCCCAACAATGCAGAAAGTAAGAAAAATGTGCTAAATAAAAAAAGGCAATAGTAATACAATAAAATAACAAGGCTACATACAAGGAGTATCGATACTGAGTCAATATGCAGGGGTACGGTGCAGTCTAGGTAATTGAGGTGATATTTACAGTTTTATTTTATTTAACCTTTATTTAACCAGGAAAAGCCCATTGAGACCCAGAGTTTCTTTTTCAATGGACACCTGGCCAAGAAAGCAGCAACAATCAATACATTACAGAATGAAAACATACATCCATACAATACAATTCAACAACATGATCCAGCCTAAAAAAAAGCATGTACACTCCTCTGTAACAGAGTCTCCCATCAAAATGTTGAATTAATTCAGTGTTACTAACATATCTAGATGAAGCATGGATTTTAAGACTATTCCATGCCTCTGGTGCACAAGACGAGAAGGTAGTCCTGCCTCATACTGTAAATGTCCGGTGGACATTAGGTAGGGGTAAAAGTGACTAGGCAATCAGGATGAATAATAAACAGAGTAGCAGCAGTGTAGGTGAAGAGTGTCAAAGTGTGTGAAAGTGTGTCAATGTGTGGGTGTGTGTGTGGTGTCAAAATGCATTTGTGAGTGTGTGTGAGTGTAAGTTGTGTGTGTGTGTGTGTGTGTGTGTGTGTGTGTGTGTGTGTGTGTGTGTGTGTGTGTGTGTGTGTGTGTGTGTGTGTGTGTGTGTGTGTGTGTGTGTGTGTGTGTGTGTCTGTGTGTGTGTGTGTCTGTGTGTGTGTGTGTGTGTGTGTGTGTGTGTGTGTGTGTGTGTGTGTGTGTGTGTGTGTGTGTGTGTGTGTGTGTGTGTGTGTGTGTGTGTGTGTGTGTGTGTCTGTGTCTGTGTCTGTGTCTGTGTCTGTGTCTGTGTGTGTGTGTGTGTGTGTGTGTGTGTGTGTGTGTGTGTGTGTGCGTGTGTGTGCGTGAGTGTGTGGGTTGAATCCAATGAGTGTGCATAGAGCCAGTGCAACAGAGTCAGTGAAAAATAAGAAAGATATAGAAAAGGTTATAATAAGGGGGTCAATGTAAATAGTCTGGGGAGCCATTTGATTATCTGTTCAGCAGCCTTATGGCCTCGGAGTAGAAGCTGTTCAGGAGCCTTTTGGCCCAAGACTTTGCCCTCCCGTACAGATTGCCATGCGGTAGCAGAGAGAACAGTCTATAACTTGGGTTCCTGGAGTCTTTGACAATTTTTAGGGCCTTCCTCTTTTTAGGGCTGAGTGATGTAACTCTGTTTACATTTTACTACCCTGTTCATTGCCCCTATGTAACGATGATGGCCACAGCTCTTAGCCAGTCGACTGGATTTATGGGTTGCAGTGGCATCACCGGCACCAATGCATTGTCTCCGGGCAGATCGTTCGGCCTGTCCTTGCTTTATTGATCTCGTTCCTCACAAGTTCACAACTTCCACATTCTTGTTGCTTCGCTTGACAGGATCGAGATTTAATGGAGGGATGAGGTCAGATACCAGAGGAAGAGAGATGGAGACAACAAGAGAGGAGAGCAGGAGAGGACGAAGGAAGAGCGAGACAGTATTTGTTCTTCAGGGAAACATGGTCCGGGGCCAGTCAAGGGAAGATTGATACTTGAGAGTGTTCAGAGGTTTGTTGAATTAGTCCCCAGTGCAATGGAACGCCAGTGGTAAACACATCTCCACACTCTCTGAGGTGTTCACGTCAATCTAAGCAAACTCCCTCTCTCGCTGTGCCCACTGTACACACACACACACACACACACACACACACACACACACACACACACACACACACACACACACACACACACACACACACACACACACACACACACACACACAAAGGGATGGTAACATCCCTTTGTGCTTTCAACAGTTACAGAGACTGATTGCCTGAGAGTGCGATTGGGTGTTTATGTACAAGTGTGTCAACCATGATCTCCCCATACTCCCAGTGACCTCCCCATTACTCCCATCAACCTTCCCATACTCCCATCAACCTTCCCATACTCCCAGTGACCTCCCCATACTCCCAGTGACCTCCCCATTACTCCCATCAACATTCCCATACTCCCATCAACCTTCCCATACTCCCAGTGACCTCCCTATACTCCCAGTGACCTCCCTATACTTCCTGAGACCTCCCCATACTCCCAGTGACCTCCCCATACTCCCAGTGACCTCCCCATTACTCCCATCAACCTTCCCATACTCCCATCAACCTTCCCATACTCCCAGTGACCTCCCTATACTCCCAGTGACCTCCCTATACTCCCAGTGACCTCCCCATACTCCCAGTGACCTCCCCATGCTCCCAGTGTCCTCCCCATACTCCCAGTGACCTCCCCATACTCCCAGTGACCTCCCCATACTCCCATTGATCTCCCCATACTCCCAGTGACATCGCTATACTCCCAGTGACATCCCTATACCCCCAGTGACCTCCCCATACTCCCAGTGACCTCCCTATACTCCCAGTGACCTCCCCATACTCCCAGTGACCTCCCTATACTCCCAGTGACCTCCCCATACTCCCAGTGACCTCCCTATACTCCCAGTGACCTCCCTATGCTCCGATAAATCTCCCTATACTCCCAGTGGCTTCCCTATACTCCCAGTGACCTCCCCATACTCCCAGTGACTCCCTATGCTCCCAGTAATCTCCCTATACTCCCAGTGACTTCCCTATACTCCCAGTGACCTCCCTATACTCACAGCAACCTCCCTATACTCCCAGTGATCTCCCCATACTCCCAGTGACCTCCCCATACTCCCAGTGACCTCCCCATGCTCCCAGTGTCCTCCCCATACTCCCAGTGACCTCCCCATACTCCCAGTGACCTCCCCATACTCCCATTGATCTCCCCATACTCCCAGTGACATCGCTATACTCCCAGTGACATCCCTATACCCCCAGTGACCTCCCCATACTCCCAGTGACCTCCCTATACTCCCAGTGATCTCCACATACTCCCAGTGACCTCCCTATACTCCCAGTGACCTCCCCATACTCCCAGTGACCTCCCTATACTCCCAGTGACCTCCCTATGCTCCGATAAATCTCCCTATACTCCCAGTGGCTTCCCTATACTCCCAGTGACCTCCCTATACTCACAGTGACCTCCCTATACTCCAAGTGATCTCCCCATACTCCCAGTGACCTCCCCATACTCCCAGTGATCTCCCCATGCTCCCAGTGACCTCCCCATACTCCCAGTGACCTTCCCATACTCCCAGTGATCTCCCCATACTCCCAGTGATCTCCCTATACTCCCAGTGACACCCCTATACTCCCAGTGAACTCCCCATGCTCCCAGTGACCTCCCTATACTCCCAGTTACCTCCCTATACTCCCAGCGACCTCCCTATACTCCTAGCGACCTCCCTATACTCCCAGTGTCCTCCCTATACTTCCAGCGACCTCCCTATACTCCCAGTGACATCCCCATACTCCCAGAGACATCCCTATACTCCCAGTGTCCTCCCTATACTTCCAGCGACCTCCCCATACTCCCAGTGATCCCCCCCATACTACCAGTGAACTCCCTATACTCACAGTGACCTCCCTATACTCCCAGTGACCTCCCTATACTCCCAGGGACCTCCCCATACTCCCAGTGGCCTCCCCATACTCCCAGTGACCTCCTCATACTCCCAGGGACCTCCCCATACTCCCAGTGACATCCCCATACTCCCAGTGACCTCCCCATACTCCCAGTGACGTCCCTATACTCCCAGTGATCTCCCCATACTCCCAGTGACCTCCCCATACTCCCAGTGACCTCCCCATACTCCCAGTGACCTTCCCATACTCCCAGTGACATCCCCATACTCCCAGTAATCTCCCCATACTCCCAGTGACATCCCCATACTCCCAGTAATCTCCCCATACTCCCAGTGACATCCCCATACTCCCAGTAATCTCCCCATACTCCCAGTGACCTCCCTATACTCCCAGTGACATCCCTATACTCCCAGTGACCTCCTTATACTCCCAGTGACCTCCATATGCTCCCAGTGACCTCCCTGTACCCCCAGTGACCTCCCTATACTCCCAGTGACGTCCCTATACTCCCAGTGAACTCCATATACTCCCAGAGACCTCCCCATCCTAATCAGGTTATGGCAGCACCTTGACTTCAGTCTTAACATGGAACTTTGTTGTGATCCTCCCTTCTATAACAGCTTTGGCCTTTGCCTCTTCGCACCGGGAGACATGTACACATTGGTCTGATCTCCCGTCGCTGAGGGCGACATGCCGTATCCCGAAAACATATTAACCAGGCCTATGGTTTACCTATTTCTGAGAAACATTTCCCGTCACCGAAGGCAAACCTATAATCTAGAATGCTAAACTATGATCAAAATAAATGTTTAAATCTACATTTTCCAAAGCTCACTCCCAAGTCCCCGTACTCTGTAGTAGTTGCCACACCAGATGACCCTGTGTACACAGATGACAGTGCACCTTTGGGAGATATTGTGTGAAATCAGTAAACTTTGGAAAAGTTGTATATACACTTTATTTTCACACATTGTACAGCCCGTACCGACTGTTAAGGCATTCTAGATTATAGGTTTGCCTTCGGTGACGGGAAATGTTTCTCAGAAATAGATAAACCAGATGGCTGGTAAATATGTTTTCGGGGTACGGCATGTCGCCTTCAGCGACGAGAGATCAGACCAATGTGTATAGGTGTCCCGGAGCGAAGAGGCCCCTTTTCTCCCAGTCTCACTCTAAGGGATAACTTTAGAGAAGCAGCCATTCAGAGTTCACTGGGCACAAAGGGAGTGTAAAGAGGGCAGGGAGGTGACTTACATCAGACCAGACAACTTCTACCAACCCACTCCTCACACACTGGGCCCTTCAACAGAGAGGGAGGACTGGACCACCTCCCAATGCTGCTCCATTTACAACTGCTCCTGGCAGGGTCAAGGGTCAACATGTGAACCCAGATAAAGCCTTCATATAGGTATACACCATTCGTTGTTAATGATGAATCCTGGTCGACTGGTGGATATGTATGCTTATTGTATAAGTAGCATTAGCAGCCTTTTGAAACCCAGAAATCATCTTTACATTTTGAGAGATGAAAACGCTTAGTGTATTAGTTAGGTTTTAATACCAATTAATTAATAGCTAGAGTCTGAGTTTTCTTCTTAGCTATTGGTATATCAATCTGTTTCACTACAGTGGTGTAGTTTTCAGAGATGTTGAAATGCAGACAGGTGAAGGAGTATGTTGTATAGATTCCAAAGGGACAGGCATTTGTATCATTTGGGGTGTATCATTTGGGGTGTATCATTTGGGGTGTATCATTGGGGTGTATCATTTGGCGTGTATCATTGAAGTGATCCAGTGAGTACCGAATTGGTGGAACAAACACTTGACCACTGTGCTGTTGTGCCATCACCACAGGAGAAGCTTTGAAATGCACACTTTGGTTTGCCAGTGAAGTCAATGAAATGCAGAACACACAAAGTAGACCTAGCACATGGAGAAAGGGAGAATTTGGGGTTTGCGATCCCAAAATAAAATGGGTCGTCAAATTACCCCATGCGATTGTGTGTACCTGTTTAATTATGATTGATCTTTGAAAACAAAGTGGTTTATTTGCATGTTAAAGGATGCTCTCTCTCTCTCTCTCCCTCTCCCTGTATCTCTAAGCACCATCTGTATTTCCAATGTGAATTGCTATTTGCATATTCATCATTTATTTTCATTGGAGGATACAATAGACTAACAGTCCCAGACTCTTATTTAGCGGTTAATTGAAATTCTTATTTGCATGAGCAGAATCAAACCCTCATTTACATACAAGAGATTATAAAAAGATAACTGTCAGTGTTTGTTTTTCCATATTTGATCTGAACATTTCTATTAATTGCTAAATGCTGCAAAAAGGCTTGCTGTAAAACTCAGTAATGAATGTACACATGGCACCAATGTAAACATATCAGTTCAAATGCTTCTGTAGGTTTTGTGTCTGTGTTTGTTTGCGACCAAATGCGAGTGCATCCATATTTCTGTGTATGTCCATGTAGTGCCATATCGAAAAGACAAAGTAGCCTACATCTCTATGTATGCTCTGTCTATGTGATTGGAATGTTGCCAAAACTCAGTTTTATGGTGCCTAGCCAGCCCCCTCCCCAGCGCTAGTGTTATTCCCTATTATGAGGGAGAGATCACCCCCTTTACAAACAACAATCCCATCAATTCCAGGAGGACTCCATTACAACCCAGGCCCTAGCGCCTGTTCCCTACATGAGCCTCATTAATGCATCGGCCGACATGGGCGGACACCAGGAGATTTCCATCCCCCCTCCTCCCTCCTCTTCATCCCTCTCTCCATCCTTCCTCCCAAAAACATGATTAATGGGGTTTATTTAGGGGCTGCACCCAGGGTAAAACCTGGCCTGAGCCACAGATACACTCCAGTTTCATTGGAAATTATGAATCAGTAGGGGCAATTTAGGGAAGAGGCCATGAACAGTGGAGTAAGCTGTTGTCCAATAAGGGATTGTAAAGATACTGCCTGTGGAGATTTGCAGTTGGGTAGCGCGTGGCACAATTACTTACAGTGGGAGAGACAAAGTGAGGCTGGTCTAGTTAACAAGTGTACATGGGGTTCACACCTCTCTACGATGTTTACTCCTGCCTTTAGAGTGCCTGGCTTACATACTGGTAAACACATCAAAAGCAATATATGAACTTAAAAAACACAGGCTGCCTGCTTGTGTACCTTCTCTTTTTTATATAATATATAATATATATATATATATATATATATATATATATATATATATATATATATATATATATATATATATATATATATATTATTGCCTTGGCATCACTGGGGCAGCCATGTCTGATCACTCCTGATTATTTGTTATTAAGTGTTTTTTGAACTGCCATTTTTCCATCAGATTTTTGTTTTATGAATGCTTATCTAAAAATGGTTACAGTTCCTCATCTTGCCTGAATTTCACTCCAGTAGTTGCCAGTTTTAAACTAAATGCTACCTAGATAGGGACAGTTGGGATTCGAAAGATGCCACCGGCATGAGGAGAAGCAGATTATTATGATAAAAAATGTTTAACCCTTATTTAAACCAGGTAAGTTGACTGGGAACACAACATTCTCATTTATAGCAACAACCTGGGGAATAGTTACAGGGGAGATGAGGGGTGATGAATGAGCCAATTGGAAGTGAAGTGAGAGGATCAAAGGCGGAGATGAATACTAAAGAAAAGTCATAAACATTGTGTGGTGAGCTTCCAGCGCCTTTGTGGCTGCATAAGTAGCATCCCCCAAGTGGGTGGATGCTACACGGTGTTAGTGAAGAGGAGTGGCTAGCCAGCTAACTATCTACAAAACTGGAGGTAGGAGAACATGAGTGGACAGCGAGGTGTGTTGCTGAGGCTGCGGACCTGACTGTCTCTCTGAAGCCGACTGAGACTTCCTCCGCTCACAATAGCACCAGAACGGCTTCAACTCCCAAAGAAATTACTAACCATCCTTCAGACTGACACGTTTGAAATAGTTTTAAAATTTCTTACATTGTTTATGATATTTTGTATGCTCATGGATTTCAGTTTGTATTGCCTTAGCCCATTGTATAGCATATCTCCATATCGGTAAAAGTATACTTTAATACTTCAGCTTTTGCTCAGAGAGATCAGGACACCCACAGATTCGGTTCTTCCAGCACAGGTGGGGAAATGGAGGAAGACATTAGAGTGGAAATGTGTTTTTTGGTTAGATGCATGATTAGATGCATGGATACGCATCCAACGCTAAGGTTTTGTTTGTTTACTCCCCCATAACCACCACACATAAACACCACTCATAAACACCACTCATTAACACCACTCATTAACACCAGTCAGAAACACCAGTCAGAAACACCACACATAAACACCACTCATAAACACCACTCATAAACACCACTCATTAACACCAGTCAGAAACACCAGTCAGAAATACCACACATAAACACCACTCATAAACACCACTCATAAACACCACTCATTAACACCAGTCAGAAACACCACTCATAAACACCATTCATAAACACCACTCATAAAGACCACACATAAACACCAGTCAGAAACACCACACATAAACACCACACATAAACACCACTCATAAACACCACTCATAAACACCACTCATTAACACCAGTCAGAAACACCACACATAAACACCACTCATTAACACCAGTCAGAAACACCACACATAAACACCACTCATAAACACCACTTATAAACACCACTCATTAACACCAGTCAGAAACACCAGTCAGAAACACCACACATAAACACCACTCATAAACAGCACTCATAAACACCACTCATTAACACCAGTCAGAAACACCACACATAAACACCACTCATAAACACCACTCATTAACACCAGTCAGAAACACCACACATAAACACCACTCATAAACACCACTCATAAACACCACTCATAAACACCACTCATAAACACCATTCATAAACACCACTCATAAAGACCACACATAAACACCAGTCAGAAACACCACACATAAACACCACTCATAAACACCACTCATAAACACCACTCATTAACACCAGTCAGAAACACCACACATTAACACCACTCATAAACACCACTCATTAACACCAGTCAGAAACACCACACATAAACACCACTCATAAACACCACTCATAAACACCACTCATAAACACCATTCATAAACACCACTCATAAAGACCACACATAAACACCACACATAAACACCACACATAAACACCACTCATAAACACCACTCATAAACACCACTCATAAAGACCACACATAAACACCACACATAACCACCACACATAAACACCACTCATAAACACCACTCATAAACACCACTCATAAACACCATTCAAAAACACCACTCATAAACACCACTCATAAACACCACTCATAAACACCAGTCATAAACACCACTCAAAAACACCACACATAAACACTAGTCATAAACACCACACATAAACACCCTCATAAACACCCTCATAAACACCACTCATAAACACCACTCATAAACACCACTCATAAACGCCACTCATAAACGCCACTCATAAACGCCACTCATAAACGCCACTCATAAACACCACTCATAAACGCCACTCATAAACGCCACTCATAAACGCCACTCATAAACACCACTCAAAAACACCACACATAAACACTAGTCATAAACACCACACATAAACACCCTCATAAACACCCTCATAAACACCCTCATAAACACCACTCATAAACACCACTCATAAACACCACTCATAAACGGCACTCATAAACGGCACTCATAAACACCTCACATAAACACCAAACATTATAAACACCACTCATAAGCATTATAAAATTTGATTTGATTTGAAACACCCCTCATTAACACCAGTCATAAACACCAGTCATAAACACCCTCATAAACACCAGTCATAAACGCCACTCATAAACACCCTCATAAACACCCTCATAAACACCCTCATAAATACCACTCATAAACACCACTCATAAACAACACTCATAAACACCACTCATAAACAACACTCATAAACGGCACTCATAAACACCACACATAAACACCCTCATAAACACCACTCATAAACACCACTCATAAACGGCACTCATAAACGGCACTCATAAACACCACACATAAACACCACTCATAAACACCTCACTTAAACACCACACATAAACGCCACTCATGAACACCACACATTAACACCACTCATAAACACCACTCATAAACACTCTCATAAACACCACTCATAAACACCACTCATAAACACCACACATAAACACCACTCATAAACACCACACATAAACACCAGTCATAAACACCACTCATGAACACCACTCATAAACACCAGTCATAAACACTCTCATAAACACCACTCATAAACACCACTCATAAAGACCACACATAAACACCACACATAAACACCACTCATAAACACCACTCATAAACATTATAAACACCACTCATAAACACCACACATAAACACCACACATAAACACCACTCATAAACACCTCACTTAAACACCACACATAAACACCACTCATGAACACCACTCATAAACACCACTCATAAACACCAGTCATAAACACCACACATAAACACCACACATAACCACCACACATAAACACCACTCATAAACACCAGTCATAAACACCACTCATGAACACCAGTCATAAACACCAGTCATAAACACCACTCATAAAGACCACACATAAACACCACACATAAACACCACTCATAAACACCACTCATAAACATTATAAACACCACTCATAAAGACCACACATAAACACCACTCATAAACACCACTCATAAACATTATAAACACCACTCATAAACACCACTCATAAACATTATAAACACCACTCATAAACATTATAAACACCACTCATAAACATTATAAACACCACTCATAAACACCACTCATAAACACCACTCATGAACATTATAAACACCACTCATAAACATTATAAACACCACTCATAAACACCACACATAAACACCACACATAAACGCCACTCATGAACACCACTCATAAACACCACACATAAACACCAGTCATAAACACCACTCATAAAGACCACACATAAACACCACACATAAACACCACTCATAAACACCACTCATAAACACCACTCATAAACATTATAAACACCACTCATAAACACCACTCATAAACATTATAATCACCACTCATAAACACCACTCATGAACATTATAAACACCACTCATAAACATTATAAACACCACTCATAAACACTCCCATATCCACTAAAACCATACAGACATACAGTACATGAGCCTGGCGCTCCAACAGTCATACATGTGACGACATCTATGCAATCGTGGGAAAAGACAACCGGCAAATTAAACACAAGGTATATTTTATTTCTCTGTTCGTCTAACCTAAGCATTTTGCCTCAGAAATATGTGAGACATATTTTTGTCTGCAGCTCGGGCGCAGGTAATTGAAAAGCATTGCTCAGTGTAGCATATGCACTCAAACATGTGATGAAGGAGGGAGGCCTCCATTACTGTCCAACATGGCCTGGAGGGATAAAGACTTACGTGGAATGTTAGAAAATGTTTTATTAAGTGGGACCTCACACTCCTCTCAATGTCAAGGGGTGACTAGGAAATACCTGTATCAGCCTCTCATATCCACATCCTGTATATCCACATCCTGCATATCCACATCCTGCATATCCACATCCTGTACAGTATATCCACATCCTGTAAATCCACATACTGTATATCCAAATCCTATATATCCATATCCTGTATATTTATTTATTTTATTTTTTATTTCCCCTTTATTTAACCAGGTAGGCCAGTTGAGAACAAGATCTCATTTACAACTGCGACCTGGCCAAGATAAAGCAAAGCAGTGAGACAAAACAACATGACAGAGTTACACATAAACAAACGTACAGTCAATAACACAATAGAAAAAATATATGTACAGTGTGTGCAAATGTAGAAGAGTAGGGAGGTAAGGCAATTTATGGGCCAAAGAGGCGAAATAATAACAATTTAGCATTATCACTGGAGTGATAGATGTGCAGAAGATGATGTGCAAGTAGAAAAACTGGGGTGCAAAAGAGCAAGAAGATAAATAACAATATGGGGATGTGTGACAATGTTGCGTTAGGAGGTAGGTGAAGGAGTCAGGCGCAGGAGAGCAGAGATGTCTGAGATGCGTACTTTTAATAGGCAAGTCCACCAAATACAGGTATGACAATACAGAAGTCAAAACGCCCTCGACAACAGAGACACCCGTTACTCACGCACGGAGGAACAAACAAAGCTCCTAAATAACACACTCTATTTAACTGCGTGAAACAAAAAATAGGCACAACCTCACCGAGCTACATCACAAAATAAAACAATCCCGCACAGACCTAGGCAGGCAACAGGGTAAAATTATACACACAGAAATTAAGGCAAATGAAACCAGGTGTGAAATAACCAAAGACAAAACAAACAGAAAAGGAAAAAAGGATCGGTGATGGCTAGTAGACCGGCGACGCCGACCGCCGAGCACCGCCCGAACAGAGAGAGGAACTACCTTCGGTGGAAGTCGTGACAGGATGAGGTAGTTGGATGGGCTATTTACAGATTGGCTGTGTACAGGTACAGTGATCGGTAAGCTGCTCTGACAGCTGATGCTTAAAGTTAGTGAGGGAGATATAAGTCTCCAGCTTCAGTGATTTTTGCAATTCGATCCAGTCATTGGCAGCACAGAACTGGAAGGAAAGGCGGCCAAAGGAGGAATTGGCTTTGGGGGTGACCAGTGAGATATACAGTTGAAGTCGTCGGAAGTTTACATACAGCTTAGCCAAATACATTTTTCATAATTCCTGACATTTAATCCTAGTAAAAATTCCCTGTCTTAGGTCAGTTAGGATCACCACTTTATTTTAAGAACGTGAAATGTCAGAATAATAGTAGAGAGAATTATTTATTTCAGCTTTTATCAGATTCCCAGTGGGTCAGAAGTTTACATACACTCAATTAGTATTTGGTAGCATTGCCTTTAAATTGTTTAACTTGGGTCAAACATTTCGGGTAGCCTTCCACAAGCTTCCCACAATAAGTTGGGTGAATTTTGACCCTATCCTCCTGACAGAGCTGGTGTAACTGAGTCAGGTTTGTCGGCCTCCTTGCTCACACACGCTTTTCAGTTCTGCCCACAAGTTTTCTATAGGACTGAGGGTCAGGGCTTTGTGATGGTCACTCCAATACATTGACTTTGTTGTCTTTAAGCCGTTTTGCCACATCTTTGGAAGTATGCTTGGGGTCATTGTCCATTTGGAAGACCCATTTGTGACCAGGTTTTAACTTCCTGACTGATGTCCTGAGATGTTGCTTCAATATATCCAGATAGTGTTCCTCCCTCATGATGCCATCTATTTTGTGAAGTGCACCAGTCCCTCCTGCAGCAAAACCTCTGGCCCACTGGAATTGTGATACAGTGAATTATAAGTGAAATAATCTGTCTGTAAACAATTGTTGGAAAAATTACTTGTGTCATGCACAAAATAGATGTCCCAACCGACTTGCCAAAACTATATTTGTTAACAAGAAATTTGTGGAGTGGTTGAAAAACTACTTTTAATGACTCCAACCACAGTGTATGTAAACTTTCGACTTTAACTGTGCCTGCTGGAGTGCGTGCTACGGGTGGGTGTTGATATGGTGACCAGTGAGCTGAGATAAGACGGGGCTTTACCTAGCAAAGACTTATAGATGACCTGGAGCCAGTGG
This sequence comes from Salvelinus alpinus, assembly GCF_045679555.1. Taxonomy (NCBI): domain Eukaryota; kingdom Metazoa; phylum Chordata; class Actinopteri; order Salmoniformes; family Salmonidae; genus Salvelinus; species Salvelinus alpinus. The sequence goes on from NC_092110.1 coordinate 32,805,053, forward strand.
GTTTGGCAACGAATATGTACCAAGGGCCATTTAACGAGAACATACAGGTCGCAGTGGTGGGTAGTATATGGGGCTTTGGTGACAAAACGGATGGCACTGTGATAGACTACATGATGTGGATATACTGTACATCCTGTATGTCCACATCCTATATGTTCACATCCTGTAATTCCACATTCTGATATCCACAGCCTGTACAGTATATCCACATCCTGTAAATCCACACACTGGTATCCACATCATGTACAGTATATCCACATCCTGATATCCACATCCTGTATATCCACATCTTGATATCCACATCCTGTATATCCACATACTGCATATTCACATCCTGTATATCCACATTCTGACATCCACATTCTGATAGCCACATCCTGTATATCCACATCCTGACATCCACAACCTGTACAGTATATCCACATCCTGTAAACCCACATCCTGTAAATCAATGTAGGCCTATACCAGGTAAAATATAATACAGTATATAATGGTATATATACAGTACCAGTCAAAAGTTTGGACACACCTACTCATTCAGGGGTTTTTCTTTATTTTTACTATGTTCTATAATTGTGAAGACATCAAAACTATAAATTAAAACACATATGGAATCATATATAAACGAAAAAAGTATAATTCATATTTGAGATTATTCAAAGTAGCCACACTTTGCCTTGATGACAGCTTTGCACACTCTTGTCATTCTCTCAACCAGCATCACAAGGTAGTCTGTAATGCACCTGTAATGCATTTCGATTAAAAATTGTTAAAAGATAGCCTACAAAAGATAGCCTTATTTGGTAAAATACCAAGTCCATATTATGGCAAGAACAGCTCAACACAAGTCCATCATTACTTTAAGACATGAAAGTCAGTCAATCTGGAAAATTTCAAGAACTTTGAAAGTTTCTTCAAGTGCAGTCGCAAAAACCATCAAGCGCTATGATGAAACTGGCTCTCATGAGGACCGCCATAGGAAAGGAAGACCTAGAGTTACCTCTGCTGCAGAGGATAAGTTCATTAGAGTTACCAGCCTCAGAAATTGCAACCCAAATAAATGCTTCACAGAGTTCAAGGAACAGACACATCTCAACATCAACTGTTCAGAGGAGACTTTGTGAATCAGGCCTTCATGGTCGAATTGCTGCAAAGAAATCACTACTAAAGGACACCAATAAGAAGAAGGGACTTGCTTGGGCCAAGAAACACGAGTAATGGACATTAGACTGGTGGAAATCTGTCCTTTGGTATTTGAGATTTTTGGTTCTAACCGCCGTGTCTTTGTGAGACACAGAGTAAGTGAACGGATGATCTCTGCATATGTGTTTCCCACCATGAAGCATGGAGGAGGAGGTGTGATGGTGTGGGGGTGCTTTGCTGGTGACACTGTTTGTGATTATTTAAAATTGAAGGCACACTCAACCAGCATGGCTACCACAGCATTCTGCAGCGATACGCTATACCACCAGGTTTGCACTTAGTGGGACTATCATTTGTTTTTCTACAGGACAATGACCCAACACACATCCAGGCTGTGTAAGGGCTATTTGACCAAGAAGGATAGTGATTGAGTGCTGCATCAGATGACCTTGCCTTAACAATCACCCGACCTCAAACCAATTGAGATGGGTTGGGATGAGTTGGACCGCAGAGTGAAGGAAAAGCAGCCAACAAGTGCTCAGCATATGTGGGAACTCCTTCAAGACTTTTGGAAAAGCATTCCAGGTGAAGCTGGTTGGGAGAATGCTAAACGTGTGCAAAGCTTTTATCAAGGCAAACGGTGTCTAATTTGAAGAAAATTGGTTTAACACTTTTTGTATTTTACATGATTCCATCTGTGTTATTTCATAGTTTTGATGTCTTTACTATTATTCTACAATGTAGAAAATAGTAAAAATAAAGAAAAACCCTTGAATGATTAGGTGTGTTCAAACTTTTCACTGGTTTTGTATATATATATATATATATAGAGAGAGAGAGAATTAATGTTTTACAGCTTCTCACTGTGTAAATTGTAGTGTGTGTCTACTATAAACATCTCCTACGTCCAATAGAACATACAACCCTATATGGCCATTATTTTATTTATTTTTTACAGTGTAATTTGGAGAGAGTGTGTGTGTGTGTGCGCATGTATGCAGTGCATTCGGAAAGTATTCAGACCCCTTGAATTTTTCAACATTTTGTTAAGTTACAGCCTTATTCTAAAATGGATTAAATAGTTATTTTTCCTCATCAAACTACACACAATAGCCCATAATGAGAAAGGTAAAACTTGTTTTTAGATTTTTTTTGAAATCTTTACAAAAAAAAAACTGAAATATCACAATTACACAGCTGTGGAAAAAGTACCTAATTGTCATACTTGAGTAAAAGTAAAGATAATTTAAAACAGAGAATGACTCAAGTAAATCTGAAAGTAACCCATTAAAATACTACTTGAGTAAAAGTAGTTGTATTTAAATAGATTTAAGTATCAAAAGTAGATGTAATTGCTAAAATATACTTAAGAATAAAAAATAAAAGTACAAGTATAAATATGATCTAATTCCCTATATTAGACAAAGCAGATAGCCAGGGACACACTCCAACACTCAGGCATCATTTACAAACAAAGCATGTATTTATTGAGTCCGCCAGATCAGAGGCAGAAGGGATGACCATGTGCTGTCTTCATAAGTGCGTGAATTTGGCCATGTTCCTGTCCTGCTAAGCTGTCACGATCGTCGTAATGATGAGACCAAGGTGCAGCGTGAGTAGAGTTCCACATATTTAATAAAGAGAAACTCATAAACAAAACAACAAAAGCACAAATGAAACCTGAAGCTACTGATGTGCACAAAGGCAACTATACGTAGACAAGATCCCACAAACACAAAAGGGAAATGGCTACCTAAATATGATCCCCAATCAGAGACAACGATAAACAGCTGTCTCTGATTGGGAACCATATCAGGCCAACATAGACATACAATACACCTAGATGACAACACCCTAGACATACAAAAACCCTAGACATACAAAAACCCTAGACATACAAACTAGCGTACCCACCATAGTCACACCCTGACCTAACCAAAATATACAGAAAAACAGAGATATCTAAGGTCAGGGCGTGACATAAGCATTCAAAATGTAACTAGTACTTTTGGATGTCAGGAAATATGTATGGAGTAAAAAGCATATAATTTTCTTTAGGAATGTAGTGAAGTAAAAGTAAAAGTAGTCAAAAATATAAATTGTAAAGTAGTAATACTTAAGCGGTACTTTAAAGTATTTTTACTTAAGTACTTAACACCACTACATTTACATAAATATTCAGACCCTTTACTCAGTACTCAGGTCAAGCAACTTAGGCAGCGAGTACAGCCTCAAGTATTCTTGGGTATGATGCTACAAGCTTGGCACACATGTATTCTCTGCAAATCCTCTCATGCTAAGTCAGGTTGGATGGGGAGCTTTGCAGCACAACTATTTTTAGGTCTCTCCAGGCTTTGGCTGGGCCACTCAAGGGCATTCGGAGACTTGACCCGAAGCCACTCCTGCATTGTCTTGGCTGTCTGCTTTGGGTTGTTGTCCTGTTGGAAGGTGAACCTTCGCCACAGTCTGAGGTCCTGAGCGCTCTGGAGCAGGTTTTCATCAAGGATCTCTCTGTACTTTGCTCTGTTCATCTATGTCTCGATCCTGACTAGTCTCCCAGTCCCTGCGCTGAAAAACATCCCCACAGCATAATGCTGCCACCACCATGCTTCACCGTAGTGATGGTGCCAGGTTTCATCCAGATTGACGCTTGATATTCAACCAAAGAGTTCAATCTTGGTTTCATCAGACCTGATATTCTTGTTTCTCATAGTCCGAGAGTCTTTAGGTGCCTTTTGGCAAACTCCAAGCGGGCTGTCATGTACCTTTTACTGAGGAGTGGCTTCCGTTTGGCCACTCTACCATAAAGGCCTGATCGGTGGAGTGCTGCAGAGATGGTTGTACTTCTGGAAGATTCTCCCATCTACACAGAGGAACTCTAGAGCTCTGTCAGAGTGACTGTCGGGTTCTTGGTCACCTCCCTGTCCAAGGCCCTTCTCCGCCGATTGATCAGTTTGGCCAGGCGGACAGCTCTAGGAAGAGTCTTGGTGGGTCCAAACTTCTTCCATTTAAGACTGATGGAGGCCACTGTGTTCTTGGGGACCTTAAATGCTGCAGAAATGTTTTGCTACCCCAGATCTGTGCCTCGACTCAATCCCGTCTCGGATCTCTACAGACAATTCCTTCTACCTCATGTCTTGGTTTATGCTCTGACATGCACTGTCAACTGTGGGACCTTATATAGACAGGTGTGTGCCTTTCCAAATTATGTCCAATTGAATTTACCACAGGTGGACTCCAATCACTTTGTAGAAACATCTCAAGGATGATCAATGGAAACAGGATTCACTTGAGCTCAATTTCGAGTCTCATAGCAAAGGGTCTGAATACTTATGGAAATATATTTTTCAGTTTATAAAAAAAAAAAAATATTAGCCAACTTGTTTTAGCTTTGTCATTATGGGGTATTGTGTGTAGATTAACGAGATGTTTTATTTATTTAATCCATTTTAGAATAAGGCTGTAACGTAACAAAATTTAGAAAAAGTCAAGGGGTCTGAATACTTTCCGAATGCAATGTTTGTGCATCTACTAGCATGTGTGTGTGTGTGTGTGTGTGTGTGTGTGTGTGTGTGTGTGTGTGTGTGTGTGTGTGTGTGTGTGTGTGTGTGTGTGTGTGTGTAAGCCTAGTCCCTCATGTAATAAGTGCATAATTAAACCCCTCTGACAATTACATCATGCATTTTAAGGCCAAGCTAGATCCATTACTCCCAATCAATGGCATGGCCACAGCAGGGCTGCTCCCACCACCAGGGACTGGCAGCCAATCAGCTGCTTCTACTGGAGCTGGAATTCACTAAAACCAGGGTACTTAGTGCTTGGTGGAGAAAACTAAAAGTGAATTAACCTCAATGAGGAGCTGGTGTGAGTGTGCGAGTGTAATTTGCATATATGTCTAGTCATATTTTTAATGGAACTTAGCTCATCGTTAGGAAGAGTCAGTGGTAATTATTAAATAAACCTACACGGTGTACCTTCCTTCCCCGTGCCCATGTTTTTCCCCAAGTGGATACAATGTGAACATAGAGAGTGGCATCGTCACACTTTTCAAGGTGTAGCGCCCACTTGAGATCCAGTCTGTTTGTGACAACTCCTGAGTCCAATATCCCATCGGCAGAGCTTTACAATAATCCATTCTCCATACAGATTTCTTCCATGGAAGCTGCTTTATCCCATTATCACAGGCATTATACAAACATATACTGCTGTAATCCACATACTTAGAGCCTGATGCCACTGGAAACAACCTTATTCAGAGGACAGCACTGCAGAATACACAACCACAAAGTAGGCTACAACTCCATAACCTTCAAGTGTGGTCATTTATACATGGAATAAAACACATTGTATGCCATTTTGTATGTGATTGGCTGGTACAGAACCAGACAGGACAACCCAATACACTCTGAGTCTGTTCATTTCTACATAGCCAAAAAACCACCTTGTACTGTATGTACTTCGTGTATATTTTATTTGTACCTTAATTTAACTAGGCAATGCAGTTAAGAACAAGTTCTTATTTTCAATGACAGCCTAGGAACAGTGGGTTAACTGCCTTGTTCAGGGGCAGAATGAGATCTTGCAACCTTTCGGTTACTAGTCACACGCTCTAACCACTAGGCTACGCTGCCGCCGTGTATGTGTGTGTGTATGCATGTATATGTGTGTGTGTGTGAGTGAGTGTGTGTGTATGCATGTATATGTGTGTGTGTGAGTGAGTGTGTGTGTATGCACATGTATATGTGTGTGTGTGTGTGTGTGTGTGTGTGTGTGTGTGTGTGTGTGTGTGTGTGTGTGTGTGTGTGTGTGTGTGTGTGTGTGTGTGTGTGTGTGTGTGTGTGTGTGTGTGTGTGTGTGTGTGTGTGTGTGTGTGTGTGTGTGTGTGTGTGTGTGAGAGTGAGTGAGTGAGTGAGTGAGTGAGTGAGTGAGTGAGTGAGTGAGTGAGTGAGTGAGTGAGTGAGTGAGTGAGTGAGTGAGTGAGTGAGTGAGTGAGTGAGTGTGTGTGTGTCTGTGTACTAGTTGGAAGGGTCTCAGGGAGATGCATCACATCCAAGACTAGGAAGGCTGGGTGTGTTTACCATATCCAAGGTCTCCAGCAGAGACACAGAGACACAGGCATGTTATGGGGGAGGCAGATATCTCTGTGAACTCGGCAGGTGGTTGAGCGTGAGACGTGATAACTAGATGTTCTTGATGACAACATTCAGGGAGCTGGGCTGTCGCTAGTGTACTGTATTTGCCTAATAACACAGCAGGTAGTCAGATCTGGGTGAGATGTGGAGGAACCCCCATCATGTACACAGACACATATGCCCTACATCTAAGCCATAGGACCATGAAGGACAAAGAAAGAACAACCAAATGAATAAAATATTACAATGACAAAAATCCTGTGTATACTTGTAAGGAAGAGTACTTTTAAACTGTCCAATTATTTATTGCACATTTAAATAAAGGTGTGGTGATTGGCTCATACAATACTGGTAAGTGCTGCTATATCGTGAAGCATGTCAACTTATGGTTTGATTTATGAGACACTGGCTCAGAGCGCTGGCTCTTGCGGAAACATCCTCCCCTGGCAGATGTGCACCGCTCAAAACCCTACCACTGAAATAACTGACATACGCATGTAAAAGAATGGCAGTATCACCAATCTGTGCCGTGTTACTGAGAAATAAGGCAGAGAAGAAGCAAAGCAGATCCAAGGGGCTTGCATCGACTGTCTCCCTAATGCCTGCGAGTGCTCTGGCATTAATAGAACATATTACGGCACAAATTATAGAATCATCTAGGCCTACAGCAGATGTTGGTCCCATTTTGCTTTGTGAAAAACATGTCCCACCAACGGAAATACTCCTGTGTATGGTCTATACCGACTGTGATCTTTTCCTCAATTGATGCCCATGTTCCATTCCATGGTAAAAAAAAAAAAAAAAAAATTAATACGGAAACAAAACGTTTGTCTGAGGAAGGAAGTGTTAGACAAAATAAAATGGAGGGATCAATAGTACATTAGCATCCACAGAGAGTGTTCTACAAGTTATTACATTTCAGACTGGATCTATACATGTGTATCCCTTTATTGGCAGAAGTCTGGATTCAAAAGTTTGATTCATTCATTTGAAACCAACTGCTAAGTGTTGGTTGATAAGTTAATATTCCTCCATTATTACACGAGTAGCATCCAGACAGGCTAATGAGAAAATCACAATGATCAATTTCTTAGCTAAAGTATTATTAGTATATGGTTATTTTATATTAGTATATGTTTATTTTACATGTACTAATCTCTCACACGACAACCGTTAGCGCCACAACACATTTATAACGGCTCATTATCACAAATAGGCTGTTATTGAAAACACACTGAAAAATTTTCTGGAGATATTTGGGTATGCACGGGACAAAATTAAACTTCTACCTTCAACAAGGATGAAATTAAATAGAGCACTGTAACTAATCAGATTTGCAGGTGGGACTGAATCAATCTAGAATTAACATGGGCTCCCCACTATCGGGGGTTAATGAATGTCTTCCATTGCTTCTCCATGGTCATTTTATACCTGGGGATTTGAATAATTCCCATTGATAGTCTGAAGTCTCCAATGAGACAGTATTAATCAAAAGTGAAAAGTAAGATGATGAAGGTGAAGCGGCCAAATGTGGATGATGATGGACGGACCAGAAACAAGGCAAAAAGAGACCAGTAGGAAGCTGCTGTTAGGCTCCACCCTTCCCACTGTGAGCTACATCGACTAAAGCCATGACGCTTCCAATATATTGTATGTTTTGTGTATGAAAGAAGACTTTGCCAAGGCCAGTGCTTTATGTTACACACACTGTAGATTTGTATGACTGACTTTACAGTGCAGCTGATCTTCCACCTGTCCGGTAAAGGGTTAAATATGTCATGGTAAATGTCAAGGACCCGGATGCATTACCTGAATTGTTGCTATTATCTTATCGGTATACATGTTAACTTGACTCAAATCTCTCTGCCTATTCCCTATAACCATAACGTGACATAGTGTCAGAGTGGGTTGCGAACTATGAAGTAACACAGTGTCAGAAGTGGGAGGTGCTGGCGGTGTCGGTGGTGGGGCAAGTTATTTAAGTTGCCTCGGATAAATCATTTACATCAATTCAGTTACTGATAAGGCATGAATACGTACGGCAAATTCTGTTCCGATGTGATTTATTTGAATTTAAATTGCGCAGCAATTGGTCACTGCATTAGAAAATTAAAGCTGAGGCACTCAATTTGATATATATTTGTAAATTCTGGCCTGTGGAATAAAAACAGATATGAAAAGTATGTGGTGCCTGAGACATCATGCACTGGATGTCATGTGTTGTGTGTGGATTCTTTCCTGCTCTTGCTTTGCAGCATTTTTGAGAAATGTATTATGGCATTGTATACTAGATGTAATACCTGTAGGTATTTGATATGCAACGTGTGTTGGACTGACTTAACTTAACTTTTTCAATTTTAATTTTAATTTTATTTCACCTTTATTTAACCAGGTAGGCTAGTTGAGAACAACACCTCAATAAGAGAGGTGTCAAAAAAATGTACCTTTTGGTTTGTAGTAGGCATCTGGTAAAATCTAATTGACCAAGAGTAAATTGAAAGAAAAGCTCCTTGGACTAGACGTACTCTGACAAAGCATTTGTCATTTGTCCAATGCCGTATATTCTGCCTATTGATTGAATATATACTAAGAATAACAAATAAAAATGAATAAAAAAGCAACTTTCACATCAACTTGAAGAATAAATCTGTATGAATTGGCAGGTACTAGGTATTGACCATTATGTGTGTGTTTGATTGTCCCCGGTGGTGGCATGTCATAGCCACAGGCAGGAGGGACACGACTCAAAAAATCACAGAGACATTCTTTTATGTTTTCTCCCAGTGGATTGAATATTTTATGGGACCCCAAACTCTTCCTTGTCTTTTACGTACCTGTCTTGCCATGAAATATTGAAATTCAATGTTGTTGCAAAGGACGCAATATATAGCGCTCATGGGTTAGAACTATGAGGGATATAGTTAGCATAGTTAGCATAGTATAGTTAGCATAGTTAGCATACTTAGTATGGCTCTAATAAAGTAAAGGACAAAGAAAGAAGGACCATGAAAACAGCATGGACGGTCAGAGAAAAAGTGAACCGTTGAAATAACTACGCTGAGAAATCTAAACACTAACGACTGTTAACATTGTCAGTTCCCAAATGTAAAAATACATGTTCTGAAATTCTCTTTGTTGAAGATCCCCTGTGCAAAGTACATTTAATAATATCACTCAGCCCTAACTCATAACTCATAAATCACAAATGATTTCTAATGTGGGAAAATCTAACTGTTTCCCTTTTATTGTTGAGCTCTCTAATCTTCAACAGGAACATTGAATTGATCTTGAATAATTTGATATTTCGAAATGGCCAGAAAATTAGAGAATAGAGTTTAAGGGATTATATGTTCGTTCTCTTGGATAAAATTATTATTCCTCTGAACATTTTCTAATAAAGCATATACAGCAGAAAGTGTCTACCACTGAAAGTGTTCACAAGAATCAACAATGTTTTACCCTTTAGTGAAGTTAATTTTTCTTATTTCCATCTTACCCAAATGGCCTCTTTGGATAATAATCAATTATGACCAAAGTGAACGGAGGATCTGAAATAAGGAGATTCCGTTTCCCTTTCATACCGAAGCTGTATAACGTTCCAATAGCGTTCTGATGTTATATTCAAGTAAAAGTAGAGATAGTGGGATGATAGATGAGATGATAGGAGTTGTGTGGAAGAGAAGGCATAGAGACAGATGTTTTATCAGCTTGGATAAAAGTGCTGCTTAAAATCATGGCCTCCCTTCTTTGAAATGTTACGCTAGTCTATGTCCCGCACTGACATCTCTGTAGTCAAGTATAAAAAGAAGTACAAATGAGATCATGACAATTGGAAAAATTCCCTGGAATGTCATTCAAATAAAATAGAATAAAAACGGAAGGATCCATTATCCCAGCTTGCAGCCTACAAACAGACTGTATTAAAGTGGATACTCTTGAAGCAACCCGACATACTGTTTATCAGTGTTTCATAAGGCACAAAAGAAGGTGATGGGTATTTGAATTCAGAAATACATTTTTATATAAAATGTTTTATTGACATTTCGCCATATGTGACTGTAGTGTATTTCGGCAGTAAACATCCTATAGACTCCAAACTCATGAAGATTAGCATATTATATAAGGGCATTTACATATCAAGAAAACAGCTACTGTTGATGCCATTGTACATGTTATTGAACGTATAGCTTTAAACCATACTTGGAAATAAACTTTGAATGATGCTTTCTCTTTGGATTAATTACTTGTCAAAATAACATAAAAAGACTAAGCACAACAGGGGTAGGGAAGTGGTGTATAAATACATGTACTAACTATCATGTTACATAGTATGTTACACAGGTGTTACACTCAATGTAAATGTGGCCAAAAACCCTTTCACACATTTCCTCCCTCATTAGCATGTGCTGTAACTCCTGGGACAACTGCATCTACTGTAAGTTAGGTACTGCTACACGAAGGACCTCAGACTACCAGGTTAAAGCCCTCTTCTCTTCAACAAATCTGAAAATACTTTTTTTAAGAAACCAATATTCTGAGCCAGAACTGTACATTCTCATTTACTATTGGGATTTCATATTTTGATCTATCACCCATCCATGTGGTGAATATAGGTTTTTTCACTGTGATTGTATGTCTTAGTCTTTAGGTCACATGACCAGCCTTCCAGTGGGTTGTCTGGCCGTACTACTGATGTAACATCTAGGTCGCAGACATTTCGATATGGAAGCCATGTTGCCTGTATGATCATCGCTAATTCACTCTCCCTGGCCCCAGACTGGCCAGTGACCCTCACTGACCTCTCTGAAATAGATTTTGTCCTTGAACCCAATGTAGGCGCAAATGAAGTCGAGATCAGCAGAAGAGCAGAGAAGCCAGACAGAAAAGATTCAAAAGCCAAAGAAGCTCAGCTCTGAGACCGGAGGAAAAACCCAGCCTGGGAAAGATCCATGGCTACAATGACTTACTTTGATGGAACATAGGAAAGCAGAGGAAAATGACAAAGTGCATGTGAAATGCTGTAATTTAATAGCCTAATTTCCTGCCTGGCCCTGAAGAAATATCAGTCTGACTCAGACAGATGATAAAGATGCAACAGTATTTTCTCCGTGGAAGACAAGTTCAGGCCTATTTCTGTGTGTGTGTGTGTGTGTGTGTGTGTATGTGTGTGTGAACAAATTCACTGATAATCTCTCTGTTTTAATTGGTGTTTCTGCAACACTGACTCAAACCACCAGTGGATTACATCTTGAGTGATGAGTAATATGAGTTCAACTTTGTTTCCTGTCTTTCACTGAGACTTCTGGACAGTTAAAGACCAATTTCCATAGAGGTTAAGTGTATGATGACACACACAGACTTCATTGTATGGAGTACATTCAAGTGCCTCACAAGTACAACGAGCTCATTTTCTCAGAGTCTATCTTAACTATCTATCCACAGCCACTGCATGAGGTACCCAGGCAGTCTCATGCCGGCAGGCGCTGGTGGTCTGAGCAGGTACAGTATGCTCATTGATTGCCCAATGGCCCACTGATGCGCTGCACTATGAGAGGACTAATGTATTTTTTATCCCCTCTCATATGTGCTTTGGGAAAAGATTACGGAATAATGTGGCAGCATTTTTATTTATTTATATGTTTGCACACCTTCTCATGCAACCCTTTAACATCATCCAATCAGTGCCGGGGAAGTTACTCTGAAAATATAGTTTACCAAGCTACCAACTACTTCACACTGACAGAAGTTAAGCTACACTCAAGCTACCATTAAGAAGCGTATAGTTTACTTCACTAAAGTTACTTTGAAAATGTAGTTCACTACATCCAAACTACTGTGTGATAAATTATCATATCTACATAGGAAATGTCATAGACTACAAATTGCAAGAACAGATCCCTCTGGTGTCAGATGTTAACAGAATGTGTGAGTTGGCCTATTAAGCACAAAAACTATGTTTCAAATGAGAATTAGAGAAAAAAAAGGAAATTACTACCTAATTCACACATATTTTCTTTCCTTTTTGCAAAAAAGTAGTTTGTAGTTCCAGTAGTTAGCTACACCGCTACATGGCTGAAAAGTAAAGAACTACTGAAAACACTACCAAGATCTGAATTTAGTTCAGCTACCACCAAGCTACTGCAAAATGGAGTTACATTACTAGATAAACTACATGTAGTTCACTACTCCCCAACACTGCATACAACCCATGCGCTTATAATCGTACATACTGACATTCTTCTTTTCTCTACTGAAGGTTTACAGGTCAACCAATGTTTCAAGAGACCTTTATCACTTGTTTGTCCACACTAAATATTGTCCAGAGAAAAGTCAAAACAACTTGACAGATTTACACAGCTCTCTATTCTGTCCCTATGCGGGAGACAGGAAGTGTGACACTAAGAGTCAGTAGTGTTTGCGCTGTCAACTAACAGTACACGTATGTTAATAGAACATCCCTACAAATGTGGCCTACAGCTGTATCAATCACGTCACCTAATGTAATAATGGATATCAATAGTTGATTTTCCAGACTTTACAGTGCAGGAAAGAAACACGTAACATTAGATTAGTATTAGCTTGGCTTCATTTTATATACACTTACAATTAACCAAATGTGTCGTTATGGAAACAATGAGATGAGTTTCCGAGGATAGATGAATAACATCACTGCGTGAAAGAAACATTTCTCTACCAAGACATACACATATTTGCTTCAGAGAGTCAACACTGGCATTTGCAGAGCGTAATTAATAGAGATTAGTCAAACTGCACATGACAGTGTTTTGTGTATGCAACAGACGGTACTGTGTAATGGCTCACACATAAACAGCTCATCTTACAGGCACTTTGATAAGTTAGCAGCAAAAGTGGCAGTTAGTTTTTACCCATTTAATAAACTAGTAAGCTGTGTTGCCTATAGGTAGGATACTTGAACTCCCTGTTTACACCTGCCGACTAAGACACAATAGAGGAACATGTTTGTAAGGTGTGAAATCAATCTGCCTCATTCCCTTAATCATGTCTCACTTCCTTGCTCTACTCCCAACTCTCCCACACTCCTAACTAAGAGAGTTAGCGGAACACAGACTGCCCTGTAGTCCCCATTTCCTGCCCAGCCATGGGCTATGTAGTCAGGGTTTTACTGAGGGGCAGACAGCCTGCACACACAGAGTAAGCCCTAAACACAACGCCAAACACACTCAGCTCTTGTCACTGGCATTAGATTAGCGCACCCAGGGTGAATCACCAGGAGTCACTGACACAGTCATCCTTGTGGCTCTCACTCACACACCAGCAGAAGCAATAAGGGCCCTGTTATGGTAGCCTGGGGCAGCCTCAAGACAATTCATCTGCAAACAGCATGAGCATGGAAAAAGCACCCTTATACATTGTGCCGGAGGAACATTTCTTATTTTTTATGTCCTGAAAGAAGTCCTCCCCCCATCCCAGGCAAGTAATTACATAGATTGGACATTACTCTTCAGAAGAAGAAACTTGTATTATATGACATAGAGCGAGACCCCAATAGCCGAAATGGCATGAACTTAATTTAAAAGTAAATATGTGTTTACAGGGCCACGCGTTAGCGTACCCCTCCAAGATTATGGAAGCATTGTCTTCTCTAATTGTGTTTGGTAATGTGTTTTCTGAAACACTTATTGGTATTCATGGTATTCATGCCGGAGTAAATGCCTCTTCCTGTCCATGGACACATAATTGAGGAGGCTGGGGAAGATTACCACAGCAAGAGAGAGATAGAGAGAGAGAGATAGGGCGAGACAGAGACAGACAGAGAGAGAAAGAGAGAGCGAGAGACGAACCACGTTGGAAAGTGTCCCGCCACACGTCTGGCCTTCATAATTATCCTCCCAGAACCTTCACTAGGATTGTGGGGCTCGTGCCAAGGAGCTGTTCCTTCTTTTCACTGGCAGATGTGACTCGGGCCGCGTTTTCATGTGATAATTTAATTATTTCCCTCTCAGTGCATCCTGCTCATGACCGCAACTCCAGGTGACAGAAATGCACATGAGTACCTCAACGAGCATCGTCACCAACACCAACAATCCTCCGCCTTGTTAGGAAGAGAAATAGCAGTGCGCTCAAGCTTTCAGAAGGATGGATGACATGGATCTATGGGGGTTGACCTCATTCTTCATCTGCAAGGGCATCTGTGTCGGGCTTGTGTGTGTGTGTGTGTGTGTGTGTGTGTGTGTGTGTGTGTGTGTGTGTGTGTGTGTGTGTGTGTGTGTGTGTGTGTGTGTGTGTGTGTGTGTGTGTGTGTGTGTGTGTGTGTGTGTGTGTGTGTGTGTGTGTGTGTGTGTGTGTGTGTGTGTGTGTGTGTGCGTGTACATACATATCGTCGTCAGATAACACACACATACATCCATATTACTATGCCATAAAAACATCAACTGAATGTGTTTCATTGCTGCTTTGTGATAGAGTACAAACAATCTGTGACTAATGCTTGCCTCTGGTGTCAGTCACAGAAGACTCCAGATGATTATAACAGGGCCTTGTCTTTCAGAAAACAGTTGCTCTGTGATCTAAACCACCACAAGATATAGCCTTCAGGTAAACCAGATATTTGACTAATCATAAAACAATCTCGCAAATTAAATGAGTTGTAATATACCACGTCGCCATCAACAAGGATGTAATTAGCACTCAGTGTCAAGCGGTTAATGTTTGCTCAGTAGTCGCACACAGTTCACAGTTCCAGCCTTGAGTTAAATTGAGTTTTATTTGATTCATATATTCTTTTTTTTATTTTTTATCTTGTCTCATTGCTGCAACTCCCCAATGGGCTCGGGAGGCAAAGGTTGAGTCATGCGTCCTCTGAAACATAATCTGAAACAATTCTTAACACCCGCCCGCTTAACCCAGAAGGCACACCAATGTGTCGGGGGAAACACTGTTAAACTGACGACCAAGGTCAGCCTACAGGCACCCGGCCAGCCACAAGGAGTCTCTACAGTGCGAAAGCCCCCCCGGCCAAACTAACCCGAACGATGTTAGGCAAATTGTGTGCCGCCCTATGGGACTCCCGATCACGGCCGGGTTCGGATACAGCTCGGAATCGAACCCGGGTCTGTAGTGACACCTCTAGCTCTGCGATGCAGTGCCTTAGACCGCTGCGCCACTTGAGAGGCCCTGAATATTTCTTTATGAAGGAGTACTATGTCGTTTATTTCCCCTCAACAGTGTGGCTGACTAGTTGTTGTTGTTGTTTTGTAGGACTGAGGGAGAGGGTCTTTACAAGTACGAAATCAAAGAAGAAGGGGAAGAGGATCGTTGTGGATCCACAGGGTACAGAAGAGTACAGTGTGCCTTTAAAACACATCCTTCCTGCCTCCTCTGCCTCAAAGAAATCACATATCAGACACGGCTGGATAGGAGAGAGCAAACCTTCCACTCTATAGCTTTTACCGGTCAAAGCATTTCAGATCAGTCAAGGAAGGGAGGAGAGAAGGAAATAGCCATCAAGGTATTAGAACTGGGCTATGTGTCTCTTGCAGGGCAGAAACTTGACAACGGTCTGTCCTGAGAGGTCCATTACTAATCACTGAGGAGCAGGACGTGGAGAGAGGAGAGCGTACAGTCCTTAATCCTTCCCTTTGCCATAATAAGTTATGCATCAAGAAAAAGCTTTTCTCCCCTCAATGGAGGTGTCGCTTAATACCTTAGCTCCTGAAACCAGTTTAATCTGAACCAAAATTCATTAAAACAGTAAAGGGATATTACAAAAGACTTTCAAGCCAATTGGCTTAATGCTAACGTGATTACATCATTGATCTCCGAGCAAAGCCATGGGCCTCAAGGTGCAAAATTACTATTTAATGAAATCAGAGAAATCTTGTTACTAGAAAATGACTGATCAAAGTAAGGCCAGGTGACTGGGGTGGCATTTGGATCCATGTAGATGGGCGAAGGTATTTATTCTCATCTACCCCCCCATTAAGGGGAAGATACAGCGGCTGAAATGGGAGATCGTATTGTAATCGTGTATTAGATAAGGTTTACGTCTCTATGCGTCTTTAAGAGGGATGGGTGGCCATCGAAGGTCTTATCAGCTGTGATAGTGATGCTATAGAAGAATAGGCTGTCAGACAAAGCAGATGTAGGAGCCTTATGGCTTTGATGAATTGCAAGGACAAGCACCAAGTGTGCCACATTTTCAATGTGTTAGTAAAAACGAGCTTACGCAATTTTTTTGTTTACCAACCTTCCACCTTTTCAGAAGTCTGGCTTACTCTGCTGCACCTTGAATGCTTGCTTTCCATGATGTCATGATACCCAAAATGCACCAGGGCCAACACTTCCTACTCTGTTCTCCTTTAACCCTTGACATCCTTGAGTAGATTTCAATTTTTCTCTCCTATTTCCTAGAAATAAATAATTATTTAATTATCATCCTCTTTCCTAATTAATGAGACCAGATGAAATATCACGTAATTTCAAATGTAATTACAACCCATCATTTTTCCTTCATTAGACCGCCTGCTAATGCTATGCAATTTCAACCTCTGATGAATGTCCAGTGTATAAAAACAGGAATATTTATGACTGGGACCTCCCCAAGAGCACTTTCAGATCAGATCAGATTTCCTATACTGGAAACATATATAGACAACACGCTAGAATCGCTAACATTTACAGTACATGTAACAAACCTCACTTTGCGGTTATAGAAGGTCAAATGTTAATACACACTTGATAATGAAAATATATGATACAAATCACCCATAGTCTTTGACTCTTGACCATTTAATTGCTACGGGCAGAGGCCCCCTCGATTCAATTACCTTTATTGTCGCTAAAGCTGATGTCCTTTGGAGTAGCAAAGTTCTGCATAAGCATACTGCATTAGATGAGCATTTAAAACCATGATCATGACCAAGGTAGTGACTTCTACCATTAACTGGGTTTTGCTTATGCAGTGGGAATGATCATTGGGGTAATGATGCTTGCAGACCGTTTCACCTTTTGGTCTTAACCGTGCCGTGATGATTTTGCACTGTGAAGACTGGCTTTAGTCCAGGCCTGGGTCGTTATTAATGTATATATATGATGGTTTTTACCATTTCTACACTTCCCTTAAATGTTTATCTTACATCCCGCGATGTATCGTAGTTTCATGTTTTGAAATATAATTCCTTAAGGATTTGACATAATTGGAGGATTTCTTTCTGTATAGTTTGTTGAAAAAAGGTTTAGAGATATTTACAACCATTTCCTAACCATTTCCCATTGAAGTTGGATCACAAATGAGAGTAGTTTTGATTTTGTATTCAATGTATATAGGCTCCAAACATTGCTAATTGTTTACCAATGTTTGGAATCATCAGTGGGGCAGTTGAAATGCACACATTGAAACCTGCTGATTTGGCAGTTTGTTGCAAAAAAAACCTGCTGTTGGCTACGTTTTGATGATGGATTTAGAATAATGCAAAAATGATAAATTAGACGGCATATAGCATTTCTCTAATTAATTGTAATGAATCATGTTGAAGTCTTCTGAGGTGTAGTCACTGATAATGCTAGCGGTTTGATTCATTGCCTGTATGAGCACCGATGCCTGGATCAACCGCTGTTGTCAGGCAGAACTGAGCTCAAGACTGTTCCTCAGGACTGTATTTTAGCTATTTTCTATTGAACGTGTCCTCCTCATTCTGCTCCACAGATGGGATTTCATTTTAATTGACAGTTACCCAGATCCATTCGTCAACTCGACACGCGTCGGGGGGTTCTTCTGCTATGGTGGGCTCCTGAAGTAGACAGGGGGATAGAGGTGGGCTGTCCTTTGTGTGTGTGTGTGACCGTCTCACACACTCCAGGAGCAGAATCCCAGATAGGTCAATCTAGGCATCACACTGGAACATTTTTATTGTTGTGTTTGAGGTGTGTGTCTCGGTCCGCCTCGTGTGCAGAGTGCGTAGCCTGCCGATGCAGTGATCTAAAGCTCTCACTGTGAATCCTGGCCTTTGTCTCCAAGCCCTACCTCTCCTGCCGTCTTTCTCTCCACTTTCATTCCACTGACATTGCTCTGACACATCCTGTGTGCAGTGGGAAAAGAACACATATCTGTGACCTCCTGACCTTGCTTCTCCAGAGAAAGAGAGCTTTAGCGGCTCATGGCTCCTTAAATGTCCGCCAAGGGACTGCTAGGCTATTGAGAGGAGGGGGGGAATCTCAAGACATGTATAGATCTTCAGCCAGTGTCATGTATGGTATTGAGCTAAACAGTTGAGGATTTATTGTCTGCACAGTTCGTGTATTGTGCATGTACTGCTAAACAGCACAGTGAGAGAGAATGACTCTGTCCAGTCAGCAGTTCTGGAATAATGTGCTTCCCTATAGGTTCTTCTCAATGTTAAATTATAGACTGTACACAACTGGACTGCTGCATCTAGTGTTTATCCTCGAACATCTAAACATATAGAAAGGACAAGGAATTGTCTTGGATGAAAATATTTTGTTCTATCGGGAAAGAGCCACAGATGACGCAGTGTCAAATACACATATCGAGCATCAAACCTTCAGCAACTCAATATTCTGCTCACAGTGAGACAAAGCCATAAACACAGTGCATCCAGACGGTACAGAGCCATGGGGAGAACAGCAGACAACAGCCTCCTTTGAGTGATCGCATAATGTTGTCTTTGGATAGCTTTGTCACAGATCATTCATGGAACCGGTGTTGTATACATTAAAAACAAGGGACAGCGATTGGTGGAGGCTCTCCTCGGCAACAGAGGAGAGCCTATTGAAAATGACCATGCTACCTAGCCAAGGCGGTGATGTCATCAGGCTGGATGGAACATGCATCTCCTCATGCTGTCTGCCTGCTGTGTGTGTGTGTGTGTGTGTGTGTGTGTGTGTGTGTGTGTGTGTGTGTGTGTGTGTGTGTGTGTGTGTGTGTGTGTGTGTGTGTGTGTGTGTGTGTGTGTGTGTGTGTGTGTGTGTGTGTGTGTGTGTGTGTGTGTGTGTGTGTGTGTGTGTGTGTGTGTGTACGTGCATGCGTGGGTGTGTGTATGCGTGTGTATGTGTGTGTGTGTATGTGTCTGCCCTTTACACTAGACTGGATGACTAGACAGCTAAACAAGACCATATTCACTGGTGATGTATCTAGCACAGGTGTAAAAAGTTGTGCTAATAATTGATATCGACCACAGGATAATTATTCCACAGTAGAGTTTCAGTTGTGTGTTTTGTCCTTAATCTGATTAATCTTGACTATTTTTAATAAACAAAGTATTTAAAAAATACTTATGGAATGATGCGGAATTAAAATGCTACCTTATTGGACGAATATCTTTCCATGTGTTGCTAGAGTGGCCTGTAGGATGGTGGGTTTTATATTCTGGGATGAAGTGCTGTATTCTGTAACTCAGTACGGTACAAGTAAAGACCTTTTAGTACATGTGCAGCCTGTGCTGTTTCTCTCCACACCCTCCCAGTAATCCATTTTGGGACCATAATGGCATTTACAGCACAACACCTCAGGCAGAGAGAGACACTCCAAAGCGTGGACCCACAGTCATGCACAGGACAAGAGAGTTCGTGTGCTACACACTACCAAGAGGAAAGGCCAGTCAACCCATATGACATCATCACAGTGTTTTCTGCTGCTCCCAAAACAAACCACTCCAATAAAAATGGCCACCACCTGCGTACTCAGAGCAGTGGAGACATGGTAATCTGGTTAGAGGCTTCATTTTTATGGCATCATACGTGACAAGTTTTGTTTAACAATGTACCTCTTTAAGTCCCCGGGCACTGTGTTGCTCCAGCTGCCGGTGTTTGTGTCTTCTTGACAAAAGGGGAAAGCAGGCATCAGAAGATGGGTAGTGAAGTCAGTAAAACCTCTTGCTTTTCCTCACAAGGCCTTCCACCAGCTGTCATGACATGCCTTCAAACAAATAAGAGAGAAGAAAGTTGCTCTTTGGACTTGGCCGTGCCGTAAAGTGTGTATTAAATGTAAATGTTTTTATAGGCCTTGGTAGAAATGTTCCCGAAATGTTATTGCTAACATTACGTATAACTATCTAGCATTCATGCTAGCACTTCATCTTGCCATAGAATTCATAGTAGAACATTCCTAGAAACAAAAGCTGTGACACTGACAGTGACAGTTTTCCTGGCTGTGGTGAACCACAGATCAGCAGCCATGTCGATTTGCGGCGCCACATTCCGATGACTATCCACTGATTGTTGACAAATTTCAAGCTCAACTCGATTCCAGCACTGTCGTCCCCATCCAGTCCTATCCGGCGGCCATGTCTGGTGATTTGCAGGAGCCCGTTTGACAGTGATGCCTCATCCTTCATTTTCATTGCACCATAAAAGCACGGTTGCTGCTGCTATTGGTTTCTTACTGGTTAGGCTTTGTCATCATTATGCTGTCAGTGGGAGCTAACCAGGGGGAGTTAGGTGAAACCGGAGCTAGAGTCACCTGTGTCAGCCTGGTGGAATTAGATCATCTGGCCATACGTCTTCCTAATATTTTTAACCCAACTGACACCCTGGACACTAGGCCCCCAATGCAAGGGCAGGAGATGCAGTCTAGCTAGCAATAAGATTCTAATATTCACTGACATCAACCTACAATACTTAAAAGAGATCATATACAGTATTGAGTAATACTTCTCACAATAGGAGATCTGTGCAAGCTCACTGCTATGTCTGGATATATGCAAAAATACTGTTCTAGAATATAAATGTTCTGTGACATCCATGGACTCTTTGATTTATGTAATAATGTGTTTACTCTGTGTGATCTCACAGCAAACACTGGGGTTTCTGGGTCTGTTTGCCAGAGCCTGATTTGCTCTGCTGACTACTCAAATAGAAGCTGCTTCACCTGAGAATGAAGCTGATACCAGCCGTGTTTGGGCTGCAGACGAACAGTGTCTCTCAGATTTCTCCGAAGGCTGGGTGGGGGTGGGGGGGGCTGCATTAAGGTACTGCAGACTGCAGCCTGTGTCTCTGCCTGTGTGCTGGTGGGAGGTACGTACATTGCACGCTGATCTCAGCGTGCAATGTACGTACTCAGATGATGTAATGTTGTGGACTGACTGCACTAAACAGCCTCTCTCAGAAGTTATCAGCCCCCTCGGAGACTGAGCCAGACCAGTCTGCTTCATGCAGCACCTTTATCATCTTCCTCTTCCTCATCTGCATGGTTACTCCTACGACTGTGTGATATTATTGGTATTAAAGTATCTGTACTCTTGGTGTTTAAAGTGTGCCATTTTGATCTGATGAAGGTTGATGAAGTGCGCTACAGAGGGTGAGCTGTAGATCACAGAAGGAGGCTACTGCTAAATGTGCTCACCATATAGCCCACATCTTCTAGTTTGATTGAAGGAATCACCGACTGATATCACATGAATCCCTTCTCCTACATTTATAGATAAGAGAGTGTATATAAGTTAAGAAGATACGTTGGACAGCACATCGCATGTTCCTTCACCTTCTCCAGAAATGTATAAATTACCTAACTAATGAATTGCTTTTTATGACATCTGCAATGGGACCCATTAATATGCATTATGCACTCCCTCCCCTCCACTAGTGCAGGATTTCCCAAACTCGGTCCTGCCCCCCCCCCCCCCCCCCCCCCCCCCCCTTTTGCTCTAGCACTACACAACTGATTCAAATAAACGAACACATCAGTCAAGCTTGATTATTTGTATCAGCTGTGTAGTGCTAGGGCAAAAACCAAAACGTGCGCCCAGGGGGGTCCCCAGGACCGAGTTTGAGAAAACCTGCACTAGTGCCATCAGTCATCCCCGAGAAATCATACGATCCCAGTCTTTTTGTAATAAGAGGTCGTGATCATATTATACTGTGGGTTTTATGCCATGCAATTAAAAAGATCGCTGGTTTATATCCTGGGCAGGGATGGACCCATTTAGGCAGTAAAGCCGAATTGTCTTGGTCATATTTTTTACAACCCTCATACTTTCATTGTCCTTAGACTCTGTTTTCACAGCTAAAGTAGGTACAAACGGTATGGTAATATTGCTGTGAGGAAGGGAAGCCTTGTATGGGTACTTTCCCTTACTAGGTGACCTGGTCCGGAAATAAAATCCAGGCCCTATAGGTAAAGGCTATAAATAGGGTCCAGGCCCTATAGGTAAAGGCTATAAATAGGGTCCAGGCCCTATAGGTAAAGGCTATAAATAGGGTCCAGGCCCTATAGGTAAAGGCTTTAAATAGGGTCCAGGCCCTATAGGTAAAGGCTTTAAATAGGGTCCAGGCCCTATAGGTAAAGGCTATAAATAGGGTCCAGGCCCTATAGGTAAAGGCTTTAAATAGGGTCCAGGCCCTATAGGTATAGGCTATAAATAGGGTCCAGGCCCTATAGGTAAAGGCTATAAATAGGGTCCAGGCCCTATAGGTAAAGGCTATAAATAGGGTCCAGGCCCTATAGGTAAAGGCTATAAATAGGGTCCAGGCCCTATAGGTAAAGGCTTTAAATAGGGTCCAGGCCCTATAGGTAAAGGCTATAAATAGGGTCCAGGCCCTATAGGTAAAGGCTTTAAATAGGGTCCAGGCCCTATAGGTAAAGGCTATAAATAGGGTCCAGGCCCTATAGGTAAAGGCTATAAATAGGGTCCAGGCCCTATAGGTAAAGGCTATAAATAGGGTCCAGGCCCTATAGGTAAAGGCTTTAAAGAGATTATCCGGAACTTTTGCATAGTTTTTAGCGTACTACGTCACATACTGTATGTGCAGATATGTCCACCATGTCATTGCTCTCTCTCTCTTGCTCTGCTTTGTGTGCATCTTGCTAGCTGTCACTCAAATGGCAAAGGGGTTGAAGCTCATTGGCTAGAACTCAAATTGCTAGTGGGCTGGCCCATGTGGGGGAAAATGGTGTGAAAATGGCGCAGCACAGCTGCCAGAAAAACAGTCGCTTTCAAACTAGGGATTTCGTGGTTAACTGAGGTAAGACAGTAATTCTGCTCATAGATTATGCATGTATGAACTACACATTGACACACCCAGACCAAAAAGGGAGGTTTAAAAAAGACTTAGTAGTCGCCAAAGTTCCCGAGCATGTCTTTAAATAGGGTCCAGGGCATTTCCTGGTCAGGTCATGTGGTCAGGAAAAACCCATGTTCTAACTCATGGTCTGTGCCCATTAAAGTGCAAAGTGCAACAGTTGGGATTCACCTGACTCACAGCCTGGTTATTTCACCGACCTAGCCTAGCCTAGCACACTGTCACTGAACGCATTGGCTCTGTGGTAAAGTGTGTGTCAGATAGAGAATGCTAAAGAGAGTGAGGGAGATGAGTCAGTGTAACACATGTCTGGTGATGTCATCTCCAGTGAGTGCTGATGACTGGTCCCAGCTGTTTCAGCGCAGTGAGGCACACGCTAGTCCACCTGTCTGAGGACGATCAAATAATAGAACACAACAGTACAGTACAGGGCTAGTGAGACAGCTGTCATAAGACAGTACAGTACAATACAGAGCTAGTGAGACAGCTGTCATAAGACACTACAGTACAGAGCTAGCGAGACAGCTGTCATAAGACACTACAGTACAGAGCTAGTGAGACAGCTGTCATAAGACACTACAGTACAGTACAGTACAGAGCTAGTGAGACAGCTGTCATAAGACACTACAGTACAGTACAGTACAGAGCTAGTGAGACAGCTGTCATAAGACACTACAGTACAGAGCTAGTGAGACAGCTGTCATAAGACACTACAGTACAGAGCTAGTGAGACAGCTGTCATAAGACAGTACAGTACAATACAGAGCTAGTGAGACAGCTGTCATAAGACACTACAGTACAGAGCTAGTGAGACAGCTGTCATAAGACACTACAGTACAGAGCTAGTGAGACAGCTGTCATAAGACACTACAGTACAGTACAGTACAGAGCTAGTGAGACAGCTGTCATAAGACACTACAGTACACTACAGTACAGAGCTAGTGAGACAGCTGTCATAAGACACTACAGTACAGAGCTAGTGAGACAGCTGTCATAAGACACTACAGTACAGAGCTAGTGAGACAGCTGTCATAAGACACTACAGTACAGAGCTAGTGAGACAGCTGTCATAAGACACTACAGTACAGGGTTAGTGAGACAGCTGTCATAAGACACTACAGTACAGTACAGTACAGACCTAGTGAGACAGCTCTCATAAGACACTACAGTACAGAGCTAGTGAGACAGCTGTCATAAGACACTACAGTACAGAGCTAGTGAGACAGCTGTCATAAGACACTACAGTACAGGGTTAGTGAGACAGCTGTCATAAGACACTACAGTACAATACAGTACAGACCTAGTGAGACAGCTCTCATAAGACACTACAGTACAGAGTTAGTGAGACAGCTGTCATAAGACACTACAGTACAGTACAGTACAGTACAGTACAGTACAGTACAGAGCTAGTGAGACAGCTGTCATAAGACACTACAGTACAGAGCTAGTGAGACAGCTGTCATAAGACACTACAGTACAGAGTTAGTGAGACAGCTGTCATAAGACACTACAGTACAGAGCTAGTGAGACAGCTGTCATAAGACACTACAGTACAGAGCTAGTGAGACAGCAGTCATAAGACACTACAGTACAGTACAGTACAGAGCTAGTGAGACAGCTGCCATAAGACACTACAGTACAGAGCTAGTGAGACAGCTCTCATAAGACACTACAGTACAGAGTTAGTGAGACAGCTGTCATAAGACACTACAGTACAGTACAGTACAGTACAGTACAGAGCTAGTGAGACAGCTGTCATAAGACACTACAGTACAGAGCTAGTGAGACAGCTGTTATAAGACACTACAGTACAGAGTTAGTGAGACAGCTGTCATAAGACACTACAGTACAGAGCTAGTGAGACAGCTGTCATAAGACACTACAGTACAGAGCTAGTGAGACAGCAGTCATAAGACACTACAGTACAGTACAGTACAGAGCTAGTGAGACAGCTGTCATAAGACACTACAGTACAGTACAGTACAGACCTAGTGAGACAGCTCTCATAAGACGCTACAGTACAGAGTTAGTGAGACAGCTGTCATAAGACGCTACAGTACAGTACAATACAGAGCTAGTGAGACAGCTGTCATAAGACACTACAGTACAGAGTTAGTGAGACAGCTCTCATAAGACGCTACAGTACAGTACAGGGCTAGTGAGACAGCTGTCATAAGACACTACAGTACAGTACAGAGCTAGTGAGACAGCTCTCATAAGACGCTACAGTACAGTACAGGGCTAGTGAGACAGCTGTCATAAGACACTACAGTACAGAGCTAGTGACACAGCTGTCATAAGACACTACAGTACAGAGCTAGTGAGACAGCTGTCATAAGACGCTACAGTACAGTACAGAGCTAGTGAGACAGCTGTCATAAGACGCTACAGTACAGTACAGAGCTAGTGAGACAGCTGTCATAAGACACTACAGTACAGAGC
The DNA here is from genome assembly GCF_045679555.1 of Salvelinus alpinus. Lineage (NCBI taxonomy): Eukaryota > Metazoa > Chordata > Actinopteri > Salmoniformes > Salmonidae > Salvelinus > Salvelinus alpinus. The sequence goes on from NC_092110.1 coordinate 32,830,786, forward strand.
TTGTGAGACAGCTGTCATAAGACACTACAGTACAGTACAGGGCTAGTGAGACAGCTGTCATAAGACACTACAGTACAGGGCTAGTGACACAGCTGTCATAAGACACTACAGTACAGGGTTAGTGAGACAGCTGTCATAAGACACTACAGTACAGAGCTAGTGAGCCAGCTGTCATAAGACACTACAGTACAGGGCTAGTGACACAGCTGCCATAAGACACTACAGTACATGGCTAGTGACACAGCTGTCATAAGACACTACAGTACAGGGCTAGTGACACAGCTGCCATAAGACACTACAGTACATGGCTAGTGACACAGCTGTCATAAGGCCCAGTGACAAGACGATGGGTGTGGTTTTAACAGAGCATTAGCAGGGCTGGGGAGTAACTGATTACATGTCATCTGATTACAGAAAAACTGTAACTTTAATAAATTCTGTTCCGGGCTAAAATATTCTAATCAGATTGCTTTTATATTCAGAAAGGATTTTTGCGAGGGAAAAATACATTATGACACTTTTCTGTTTTCTCATTGACATTCAATTCAGCACTGAAAAAAATTCACAATTTTAAATTTGTTCCAGCTGAGTGAGTCTGACCACAAGTCAGAGGCCTCTATGACGACACACCAAATGCCTTTGATGGTTAAGAGCTTGTAAGTAAGAATTTCCCTGTAAGGTCTACACTCGATGAATTCAGTACATGTGACAAATACAATTTGATTTGATTTGATCCTTTTTGTCTTCTATTGCCTCTTACAGGAAAAGTAATCAGATTACGTTACTGAGTTTGGGTAATCCAAAATTTACGTTACTGAGTTTGAGTAATCCAAAACTTACGTTACTGAGTTTGGGTAATCCAAAACTTAGGTTACTGAGTTTGGGTAATCCAAAATTTACGTTACTGAGTTTGGGTAATCCAAAACTTACGTTGCTGTGTTTGGGTAATCCAAAACTTACGTTACTGAGTTTGGGTAATCCGAAATTTGCGTTACTGAGTTTGGGTAATCCAAAAATATACGTTACTGAGTTTGGGTAATCCAAAATTGACGTTACTGAGTTTGGGTAAACCAAAACTTACTCTACTGATTACAATTTTGGACAGGTACTCTAACTAATAACTGTAACCGATTATATTTAGAAAGTAACCTACCCAACGCTGAGAATAAGTGTATGCCATCGTAACTGTATTTTAGTCAATGCCACTCAGACATTGCTAGTCCTAATATTTATATATTTCTTAATTCCATTATTTTACTTTTAGATTTGTGTGTATTGTTGTGAATTGTTAGATACTACTGCACTGTTGGAGCTAGGAACACAAGCATTTTGCTACACCCGCAATAACATCTGCTAAATATGTTTATGTGACCAATAAAACTTGATTTGATTTTAACTGGACAAATATAATGCCATCATAATGGGTCCAAAAAACAGCCCACTAGATTCAGGAAATTATGTCAACTGAACAGACCTATTTTCAGACTACAGCATGCATGTTCAGATTTGTAATCTTTCACAGAACATTATATCCTCAAAGAAATGATTTTAATACCAAAGTGAGGAACATGTAACACATTCAAAAGACTCCACAGGCTCTGTCTGTGGGATAATACCATAACTGCATGTGCATGACTACATTAGTGACACATTGTGATTATGATGCAGTCACCCACTATGACATCCCCATCATAACTTGGCTCAGATAAATCACTAGGGAAAAGTCCAGGTTGATGTTATGCATTGCTTTATTGTAATGGTGTTGTGGATGGGGATTGAAAAAGAGCGAGATCCTGCAGAGATTGAAATTCATTTCAGAACATTGAGTAAAGATGAGGACCACTTGTACAGCTCGTACACTCAGTTCCTTCCCAGTGGTCACATACTGCAGTGCACCAAGGCAAAGACTTTTCACATATTAAATCAAGAGCCATTTCACTGTAATAGTTGTACTTTGTAATGGCCATCACAGTGGAATAACTCTGATTTATTCTGGCTGGCAATCAATAACTTTTGAAGGCTAAGATTGATGAGCATTAAGTAGCACTATTAACTGAAGGGAGAAAAGTGTCCAAATCTGAATCCCACTGCCGGCTAAAGTAATAATGTGAAAACGCAACAATTTGTCAGCCCACTTCACCAATAGCTGGGAACTGTGGGCACATTTTCTTAATGAATATGTGAATGACTCGGTGCATTGATTTCTATTGTGTGGGGAAAATGGGAAATGTGCTAGCAGAGCTGTCTGGGAGTCCGGTGTTCAGCCTTCATTGACATTTCATTTGAGGCACAGGAAAATATTACATATACTGAAACCAGCAGATTATATTTTTATTCATGTGAAGCCTCTAGCGAATAAAGCTTATCGATGGTGACCCTTTTAGAAGTGGCCTGTCGTGCGTTTTAGTAGGGGATCATTTCAAACTGTCCTCCATCATATTAGCACAGATCTTGAATTGACTACCAATACGGCTTCTGCTGTGTTGGCGAAAAATCCAGATTTTAATATAATCACAGCAATATACCTGATTGGTTCTCGACATCACTTTGACATATTAAAACATTTGCATTTGAGATGAAGGGTCTGACTTATAGAACTAGAGAGGAGGGAGAGTGAGTCCCCTTTAGATTGCTTATGGGTATCTAAGTGACATACAGTATGTACTATAGGCCACAGGCGGCTGTTGACGTCTTAATTGGAGAGGTCGGGCTTATATTAATGGCTGGAACGGAATAAATGGAATACTAACGAACACATCAAACACATGGTTTCCATGTGTTTGATATCATTCCATTCCCTCCATGAATATGTTATTGGAGTGTAACAGCATGTGTGTAAGAGTGTAACAGCATGTGTGTAAGAGTGTAACAGCATGTGTGTAAGAGTGTAACAGCATGGTGAATGGTGAATGGCGCAGGAGGAGATGGCTGCCGTTTTACGGACTCCTAACAAATTGGGCTATTTTGTGTTTTTTTTGCGTTGTTTGTAACTTATTTTGTATATATTGCTTCTGTCACCGTCTCTTATTACCGAAAAGTGCTTCTGGATATCAGAACAGCATTTACTCACCTCGAACTGGAGAAGAAAAAAAATCTTTAACAAGTCGGCCCGTGAAGGATTTACTCCAGATACCCGACCAGGCCCAAATCCATGTAATTTGCATGAAGAAAAGACGCCGATACAGGGGACACAGGTTCGGCTGCCTTGTGAGAATTGTTGGCGAGTGGGTAACACGCCTCTACTACCCGTCATATTGGCCAACGTGCAATCATTGGAGAATAAACTGGATGAGCTCTGTTCAAGACTATCCTACCAACGGGACATTAAAAACTGTAATATATTAAGTTTCACTGAGTCGTGGCTGAACAACAACATGGATAAATTACAGTTGGCTGGTTTTTCCATGCATCGGCAAGACAGAACAGCTGCCTGTGTCTATTTGTAAATAACAGTTGGAGCACAAATTAAAATATTAAAGAAATCTCGAGGTTTTGCTCGCCTGTGGTAGAGTATCTCATGAAAAGCTGGAGAACACACTATTTACCAAGAGAGTTTTCATCTATATTTTTCATAGCTGTCTATTTACCACCACAAACCGATGCTGACACTAAGACCTCACTCAACGAGCTGTATAAAGCCATAAGCAAACAAGAAAATGCTCATCCAGATCCGGCACTCCTAGTGGCTGGGGACATTAATGCAGGGAAACTTAAATCCCTTTTACCTCATTTTTACCAAGATGTTACATGTGCAACAAGAGGGGAAAAAATCTCGAGACCACCTTTCCTCCACACATGAAGACGCGTAAAAAGCTCTCCCTCGCCCTCTATTTGGCAAATCTGACCATAATTCTATCCTCCTGATTCCTGCTTACAAGCAAAAATTAAAGCAGGAAGTACCAGTGTCTCGCTCAATACGGAAGTGGTCAGATAATGCAGATGCTAAGCTACAGGACCATTTGCTAAAACAGACTGGAATATGTTTCGGTACTCATCTGATGAAATTGAGGAGTTTACCACATCAGTCACCGGCTTCATCAATAAGTGCATTGATGTTGTTGTCCCCACAGTGACCATACGTGCATACCCCAACCTGAAGCCATGGATTACAGGCAACATCCACACTGAGCTAAAAGGGTAGAGCTGCCGCATTTCAAGGAGCGGGACTCTAACCCGGACGTTTATAAGAAATATTGCTATGAACCATCAAACATGCAAAGTGTAAATACAGGACTAAGATTGAATCGTACTACACCGGCTCCGACGCTCGCCGGATGTGGCAGGGCTTGCAAACAATTTCGGACGACAAAGGGAAGCCCAGCTGCAAGCTGCCCAGTGACACAAGCCTACCAGACGAGCTAAATTACTTCTTATGCGTGCTTCGAGGCAAGCAAAAATGAAGCATGCATGAGCGCACCAGCTGTTCCAGGAGACTGTGTGATCACACTCGCCGTAGCCGATGTGAGTAAGCCCTTTAAACAGGTCAACATTCACAAGGCCGCAGGGCCAGATGGATTACCAGGATGTGTACTCCAAGCATGCGCTGACCAACTGGCAAGTGTCTTCACTGACATTACACAAAGAGATCTTCTGTTTAATCTAAAAATGAATCTTGATGGTTGTACAGGTTGTACAGCAGAAATCAGAAATTTGTTTCAGGATGGTAAGTTGGTGGTTGAAGTTATCCCTCTAGTGGTGTGGAGGCTGTGCTTTGGCAAAGTGGGTGGGGTTATATCCTCCCTGATTGGCCCTGTCCGGGGTATCATCGGATGGGGCCACAGTGTCTCCTGACCCCTCCTGTCTCAGTCTCCAGTATTTATGCTGCAGTAGTTTATGTGTCGGGGGTTTAGGGTCAGTCTGTTATATCTGGAGTATTTCTCCTGTCTTATCCGGTGTCCTGTGTGAATTTAAGTATGCTCTCTCTAATTCTCTCTTTCTTGCTTTTTCTCTCTCGGAGGACCTGAGCCCTAGGACCATGCCTCAGGACTACCTGGCATGATGACTCCTTGCTGTCCCCAGTCCACCTGGCTGTGCTGCTGCTCCAGTTTCAACTGTTCTGCCCGCTGCTATGGAACCCTGACCTGTTCACCAGACGTGCTACCTGTCCCAGACCTGCTGTTTTCAACTCTCTAGAGACAGCAGGAGCGGTAGAGATACTCTCAATGCTGCTATGAAAAGCCAACTGACATTTACTCCTGAGGTGTTGACCTGTTGCACCCTCGACAACTACTGTGATTATTATTATTTGACCATGCTGGTCATTTATGAACATTTTAACATCTTGGCCATGTTCTGTTATAATCTCCACCCGGCACAGCCAGAAGAGGACTGGCCACCCCTCATAGCCTGGGCCCTCTCTAGGTTTCTTCCTAGGTTTTGGCCTTTCTAGGAAGTTTTTCCTAGCCACCGTGCTTCTACACCTGCATTGCTTGCTGTTTGGGGTTTTAGGCTGGGTTTCTGTACAACGCGTTGAGATTTCAGCTGATGTAAGAAGGGCTATATAAATACATTTGATTTGATTTTATTTGACATTTTCAACCTGTCCCTGGCAGAGTCTGTAATACCTACATGTTACAAGCAGACCACCATAGTCCCTGTGCCCAAGAACACCAAGGTAAACTGCCTAAATGACTACCGACCCGTAGCACATATGTCTGTAGTCATGAAGTGCTTTGAAAGGTTGGTCATGGCTAACATCAATATCAAATGAGGGTTCCCAGAAACTCTAGAACCCCCATTTGCATACCGCCCCAACAGATCCACAGATGACGCAATCTCTATTGCGCTCAGCACTGCCCTTCCCACCCGGACAAAAGGAACACCTACGTGAGAATGCTGTTCATTGACTACAGCTCAGCGTTCAACACCATAGTGCCCTCAAAGCTCATCACTAAGCTAAGGACCCTGGGACTAAACACCTCCCTCTGCAACTGGATCCTGGACTTCCTGACGAGCCACCCCCAAGTGGTAAGGGTAGGCAACAACACATCTGCCACGCTGATCCTCAACATGGGGATCCCTCAGGGGTGCGTGCTTAGTCCCCTCCTGTACTCCCTGTTAGCCCATGAATGCGTGGCCAAACACAACTCCAACACCATCATGATTTTTGCTGATGACACAACAGTGGTAGGCCTGATCACCGACAACAATGAGACAGCATATAGGGAGGAGGTTAGAGACTTGGCGGTGTGGTGACAGGTCAACAACAACTCCCTCAATGTGATCAAGACAAAGGAGCTGAACGTGGACTACAGGAAATGGAGAACCGAGCATGCCCCCGTTCTCATCAACGGGGCTGTAGTGGAGCACATTGAGAGCTTCAAGTTCCTTGGTGTCCACATCACCAACAAACTATCATGGTCCAAACACACCAAGCCAGTCATGAAGAGGGCACGACAACACCTTTTCCCCCTCAGGAGACTGAAAATATTTGGCATTGGTCCTCAGATCGTTAAAAAGTTATACAGCTGAACAATCGAGGGCATCCTGACTGGTTGCATCATCGCCTGGTATGGTAATTGCTCGGCCTCCGATCACAAGGCGCTACAGAGGGTAGTGCGTACGGCCCAGTACATCATTAGGGCCAAGCTTCCTGCCATTCAGGACTTCTATACCAGGCGGTGTCAGATAAAGGCCCTAAAAATTGCCAAAGACTCCAGCCACCCTAGTCATAGACTTTTCTCTCTGCTACCACACGGCAAGCGGTACCGGAGCGCCAAGTGTAGGTCCAAAAGGCTTCTTAACAGCTTCTAGCCCCAAGCCATAAGACTGCTACACAGCTACTCAAATGGCTATCCGGACTGTTTGCATTGATCCCCGCCCATTTGTTTTATGTTGCTGCTACTCGCTGTTTATTATATTACCGGTATCCCCTGTATATAGCCTCGTTATTGTTATTTTATTGTTGCTCTTTTTACTTTAGTTTATTTAGTAAATATTTTTCTTAACTCTTATTTTTCTTAAAACCGCATTGTTGGGTAAGGGCTTGTAAGTAAGCATTTCACGGTAAGGTCTACACCTGTATTATTCGGTGCATTTTACAAATACAATTTTATTTTATTTGATGTGTGTAAGAGTCTAACAGTAGTTGTGTAAGAGTGTAACAGTAGTTGTGTAAGAGCGTAACAGTAGTTGTGTAAGAGTCTAACAGTAGTTGTGTAAGAGTCTAACAGTAGTTGTGTAAGAGTGTAACAGTAGTTGTGTAAGAGCGTAACAGTAGTTGTGTAAGAGTCTAACAGTAGTTGTGTAAGAGTGTAACAGTAGTTGTGTAAGAGTGTAACAGTAGTTGTGTAAGAGTCTAACAGTAGTTGTGTAAGAGTGTAACAGTAGTTGTGTAAGAGTGAAACTGTCACGCCCTGATCTGTTTCACCTGTCTTTGTGATTGTCTCCACCCACCTCTGGGTGTCACCCGTTTTCCCCATTATTCCCAGGGTATGTATTCCTGTGTTCTCTGTTTGTCTGTTGCCAGTTCGTCTTGTCTTGTCAACCAGCGTGTTTTTTCCATGCTCCTGTTTTTTCCAAGTCTCTGTTTTTCTAGTCCTCCCAGTTCTGACCTTTGCCTGTCCTGACACTGAGCCCGCCTGCCTGACCATTCAGCTTGCCCTGACCTCAAGCCTACCCATTACTCTGTACCTCCTGGACTCTGACCTGGTTTATGATCTTTTGCCTGTCCATGACCTGTCTCTTGCCTGCCCCTTGTTTTATAATGCATATCAAGAGACCCGAACCATCTGGCTCCCGTGTCTGCATCTGGTTCTCGCCCTGTATCGTTATAGGATGAACTGGCCATGACTAACCCAGCAGACACAAACTGGCTTCATCATGCTGTCTCCCTGCAAGGATTCACCATTCAAAAACATGAGGAGCTACTCCAGAACCTTATGGAACGCCACGACCAGGGGTTCAAGACGTTACTGGAGCAATTCTGTGAGTTATCTCAAAGTCAGTATTCCACAACGGAGCCCTCCCAGTCACTCAGTAACTCCCCAACCAGTGGTGGGTTTGTACAGCCTACCCCGGCTCCCAGAGAACCCCGCTTACCTCCTCTGGAGCGATATTCTGGGGATCCTGGAAACTGCCAGGTATTCTTTCTCAGTGCTCTCTAATTTTTGAGCTGCAGCCATCTTCGTTCCCTTCGGATCGGTCGAAGATAGTGTATATTATTACACTAATGTCAGGAAGGGTGCTCTCCTGGGATATGGCAGTTTGGGAGCAACAATCCACCATTTGTCGTCATCTGGAAGATTTCATGGCAGAGGTGAAGAAGGTGTTCGATTCTCCGGTATCCGTGTGGGAGGCGGCCCAAAAACTACTTGAATTACGCCAAGACTCCCGTAGTTTGGCAGACAACACAGTAGATTTTCGCATGTTGGCCACCGAGAGTGCCTGGAATCCGAAGTCGGGAGTTACCGGGAGTTCGGGAGTTACCGTTGGATCTCAATTCCCTCAACGCCCTTACCATTAGGTTGATGGGCATCTGCAGGAAGGCAGGAGTGAGAAGAGGTCGGGTCTAGGTCACACTCGTTTGTCCGCTGCTGCTTGCTCACCTCCGAAGGAATCCGGAAGTCCCGAAGGCTGCAATTCCGAGAAGATCCGAAGCCACCTGAGTTCCCTCGAGAATCATCGGTGCCGGGTGAGTCGGATACACTGGAACCTATGCAACTGGGCAGAACTAGATTTTCACCTAGGGAACGTTCACGCAGGCTAAGCTCCAACAGTTGTCTGTATTGTGGTGCTGCGGGGCATTACAAAGCCACCTTTCCCAGTAAAGAGACCTGACTCATTAGTAGGTACAAGTACACTGATGAGCCAGACTGGGAATTCTCAAATTCCCATTACCCGAACTCCTTTTTTGTGATCCTGCTGTGGGGAGACCAGTCTAAGTCACTCCGGGGGCTCATTGACTCTGGGGCGGATGAGAGTTTTATGGACGCTACCCTGGTATCGGAACTAGGTATCCCCACTCAACTCCTCTCCATTCCCATTGGAAGAGTCACGCACATAACAGTTTCCATTAATCTGCGGGTATCTGGAAATCACAGTGAGTCAATATAGCTTCTCCTCATTGAGTCTCCCCACATTCCTGTTGTTTTGGGATTTTCTTGGCTCCAGAAGCAGAACCCCGATATTGACTGGTTCAAGCCTGGGTTGGAGCCCATTCTGTCATTCACATTGCCTGAAGGCGGTGCAGCCTTCCCCGGAAACGTCCGCCTCCAGGGTTAAGTACGGCCTCAAATTTCTCTGCCGTTCCCACAGAGTACCATGACCTCCTGGAGGTTTTCAGCAAGGCTCGTGCTACCTCCCTTCCTCCACATTGTCCTTACGATTGTGCTATGGACCTCCACCGGGTCACCACACCGCCTCGAGGCCGGCTATATTCCCTGTCTGGCCCTGAGACCAAGGCCATGGAGTACTACTTTGAGGACTCTCTTGCTGCTGGGAGCATTCGCCCTTCTGCCTCCCCTGCCGGCGTAGGGTTCTTCTTTGTGGGGAAGAAGGACAAGACATGTATTGATTACCGGGGCCTCAATGACATCCCGATCAAGAATCGTTACCCTCTACCACTCCTCTCCTCTGCTTTTGAACCTCTCCAGGGGGCTACCATATTTTCCAAGCTGGACCTTCGGAATGCCTACCACCTTGTTCGGATACGCGAAGGAGACGAGTGGACTGGCCTTCAACACTGCCAGTGTACACTATGAGAACCTGGTCAAGCCGTTTGGACTCAGCAATGCTCCCGCTGTCTTCCAGGCCCTGGTCAACGATGTCCTCCGGGACATGATGAATCGTTTTGTATTTGTCTACCTCGACGACATCCTGGTTTTCACTTGTTCTGCCCAAGAAAACGTTCTTCATGTTCGACAAGTCCTTCAGCGCCACCTGGAGAATCAGTTGTTTGTAAAAGCTGAGAAGTGTGAGTTCCACCGCTCCACTATCTCCTTTCCACGACCTGTCTCTTGCCTGCCCCTTGTTATATAATACATATCAGATACTCTAACCATCTGCCTCCCATGTCTGCATCTGGGTCTCGTCCTGTATTGTTATAGTAACAGTAGTTGTGTAAGAGTGTAACAGCATGAAGAGTGTAACAGCATCTGTGTACGAGTGTAAAAAAAGCATGTGTGTACGAGTTTAACAGCACGTGTGTAAGAGTGTAACAGCATGTGTGTAAGAGTGTAACAGCATGTGTGTAAGAGTGTAACAGCATGTGTTTAAGAGTGTAACAGCATGTGTTTAAGAGTGTAACAGCATGCTTTAATAAATACAAGATGTCTTACATTCATTTGTATTGTACTTTGGCTGTTTGCCCCTTTCACTTCAGGGCTTATTGTATAGGCTTGTGCCAACAACAGCGAGAGTCTTTCTTGTATTACATGCACACTCTGAAATAAATGTGTAAGCTTTATAGCGTCACAAAACATTTCTAAAGACAGCTCAAAAGCTCCCTACAACACTTGCCTCCAGGTCTGAATCACCTTTAAACCACTTCTAGTGGAACAGGCAGCAGTAGTTTATCACCACACTGTATCATTAGGAAGCAGATCCAGGTCTAAACTATGCGGACTCTAACTCCCACTATGCACCTCAAGGCCGTGGGGACTGACATTCCCGTGCACAAAGGTAAATTATGTCAGAGAATGACAAGCCTGAGTCCTCTCTAGGGGGTGTGAAGACGGAGAAAGAGAATGATGATGAATTGCATGGTGAGTGGGGCTGAATGCTGAATGCTTGGTCGGAAGGGCCTCTCCTACCCAAAGAGCACCATCTGCTGTCAGCTCAGGCGATTCATTCTAGCGAGCTGCTGACATGCTCACATGTTAAAGGGCCATGCTGGGAATAGATCACACTGCTGTTATGGTCTCATTGATTGGAGAGAGGGAGAGAGAGAAAGACGAGAGAGAGAGAGACGAGAGAGAGAGACGAGAGAGAGAGAGAGAGAGAGAGAGAGAGAGAGAGAGAGAGAGAGACGAGAGAGAGAGAGAGAGAGAGAGAGAGAGAGAGAGAGAGAGAGAGACGAGAGAGAGAGACGAGAGAGAGAGACGAGAGAGAGAGAGAGAGACACAGAGACAGAGAGAGAGAGAGGAGAGAGAGAGAGAGAGAGAGAGAGAGAGAGAGAGAGAGAGAGAGAGAGAGAGAGAGAGAGAGAGAGAGAGAGAGAGACGAGAGAGAGAGGAGAGAGAGAGAGAGAGAGAGAGAGAGAGAGAGAGAGACGAGAGAGAGAGAGAGAGAGAGAGAGAGAGAGAGAGAGAGAGAGAGAGAGAGAGAGAGAGAGGAGAGAGAGAGAGAGAGAGAGAGAGAGAGAGAGAGAGAGAGAGAGAGAGAGAGAGAGAGAGAGAGAGAGAGAGAGAGAGAGAGAGAGAGAGAGAGAGAGAGAGAGAGAGAGAGAGAGCACTGGACTGAGATGTACAGTTAGTTAAGTAGTTAAGCAGTAAACAACGTCTTATTTTTTTACCCTCGGAAAAATTACAAAATTGACTCTTTTCCTTTTAAAATACTCCCTCTGTTACGTTGAATAAAATGGTACCATTGCTATTGTTGTAATTGTTCTGTAATACGTTGGGTGGTTTGTGTCACTGCTGAATATGTGGTCAGGGATGAGGAACTATAAAAACTATTCATGTGGTGGGGAGATGGGTAGACCAAAAACATTTTGTTCTATAATAATAACTTTTGATTTAATGTAATAGTAGCATTGCAACATTACACTTCATAGTGAGCTCTCTCCCTCAATGTAAAAGTGGTCTCCCTTGCAGTAAGTGGGTGCCTTGTAGCTGGCCATATTTCATCCTCTGAACCACATGCGTGCTACAACAGTGAAATAACAGGATAGCTAGTGCGCAAGAAGCTAGGTCTAGTGCCGTATCATATGACCATGTCTGGCCTCTTAAAACAATTAGCTGTTTATTTAGCAAGCTAAAGTACGTCTGACTGCTGCCTTCTCCTGAAACCCCAAACCACTTGGAGCAACAGAGAACAGAAAGTAAACAGACCCGACTCATTACAACACATGCATTCTACCGTGTCCATCTGGACCTATTGGCACACAACCACATAAAACATCAAACTATATTAGCCGCAGTTATCTGCGTCTGGACACGACAGCACACTGCAGAGAGGTGAAATGATACCCATAGTTTCTGTGGTTTTAAAGCCAGTAGATGTCTTATGACTAGACCCTTAGTGAAACCCCTGGGGTCGGAGGAATGACATATTTCTAGGATGAGGTTTCGGGTCAAGATCAAAGCCAAGGTCCCCTGTCATTTCCTATTGCATTCTGGGGTCCCCAACGCAGCCAATTTGTCAATAAGCAGTGGTAGTATTGACACCTGTGACACCCTGCTGGTTTGGTTTATAGACTCTCAGACCACTTGCTCTCCAGCACAGGGCCAGGACCTGTCTCAGAGACTGACTGGCCATGCCAATAATAAAAAGATTGCAATTTATATGGCCAGAGCCATCAAAGCATTGATCAATGGTATCCATAGGCCTCCCATACTGCTTTGTGGGAATTGATTCCCATATCCATAGGCCTCCCATACTGCTTTGTGGGAATTGACTCCCATAGGTGATATTGTTATCAAAAGGTCTGCGATCTCTGGGAAGAGGTAAATTCATGAAAAGCAATCCTTGTTCAAGGGGTGTCCAGTTTGAGACACATTTTCAATAGGATGTGTGTCATTCAGATTGGATGCCTGGAAAGTGATATGAGACCTCATTGACCCCAAACGATAGTGTGCCAGTCAATGGAAGACAGGCCAACAGTGTTGATGAGGCCAAAACCCCAAGGTGGATGTTGGTCAGCTAAACAACATTTCAGCTCGTCATTTTATTACAGACAGTCAGGCGATGTACATCGGACAAATATGAGATGGGAAGGTACAGGAGAAGGAGTATTGAAGAGATGATCTAGACAGCTCCTGCCCAGAGGGAGCAAGCTGGAGCACATTACTGCACATCAATGCCAGTGTATAAGGTCTTGGACCGGTGGATGAGTGTTATGTAAAGACGACTCTGAATCACTTTAGAAGGTCTTATATCCTCTCCAAGAAAACAACCATTTCCATTATATATTGAGAAGATAAATAATATCAAGATAAGTTGTGTGTGTCCTAGCTGCATTATGTATGCTTTATAGCTTGACCTGGATAACAAATGCAAAAAGGCTGTTCACGCTTTCTCCGGCTGTCCATTATATGGATTCCCAGGCTAGGCAACCTGACACAATACATCAACGTCTAAGACTTCCATCTCACGGTTGATGCTGTAGTTACCAGCATTACTGTCTTTATGAAAACACCGGGAGAAACGGTGACAGTAACACAGACATTATCTCCGGAGTGAAGAAGAACACTCGGGGTATGATGAATAAGTAACAGCGTTTCCAAAAGCGAGCATTGTATTGTGCTGTATATATAACGCATGGTGTGGTTGTTCTATGTGTTCACTCCCTGTTGGAATGCTGCACAGCTGACTAGAGCTGGGTCAATGTACACTTCTCTACTCATAGCTTAATGTCTACTTTAGCCTGAATGTCTTCTGTATCAATACTATTTCTGCTCCATCCATCTTTTGAACTATTGACCACTGCATATGTTTTAGTATTTTAAAATGGTTGTTTTTATCCAGAGCAACTTACGGTTAGTGCATTCATCTTAAGGTAGCTAGGTGAGACAACCACATATATCAGTCATAGTAAGTACAATTGTCCTCAACAAAAAATAAGTAGCTATCAGCAAAGTCAGTGCTAGCAAAGTCAGTAATGTATTGTAATGTATTGTAATGTATTGACTCGAACCAATCCACCCCCAAACGGTTCCACATGGTCTACTCTTTCCTAACCTAGTCAATAAACATGACCCCACATACAAATCAAACCTAGAATAACTGTGATTATAAATAAATAAGAGTGATAATTCTCCAAGCAGAAAGTAATCAATTAATTCACCTGGGATTCAATGCTAAACCTTCTCTTGGTTGACGGTAAGCGCTTGTTTGGTTTCATTTGCTACACTGGTGGGTGCAGGATACAAGCTGTAGGCAGGCAATTGATAGTAGCCATTAGCGAATGATTAGGTGGACAGAGAGGAACTATATTCCATTGATTTGGCCGGCTTACATTTACGATTTTTGCCGGGGAATGAATACATTCACCGGGAGATGTATAATACATTACTTTGTATTCATAATTTCCAAGATTGAAGCTCCTGGCTCTCTGCATTCTATCATGTATGGAGAGAGCTGGCAGCTTGTCGATTTCAAACATTCTACAATGTATATGTTGCGTGATAAATCATGAATTGCTGTTTATTCATCCAAACTCAGCATTATAAAAATGTTTGGTGTGGGGATTTATAATAAGACTGAGATTTCAAAGGGGAGATTTCAAACCTTTCATCAGGCACTCGAGACATGTTAAAGCCTCCATCACATAAAAGTGTTTCTTTATCATTTCCAATTATTGGAGAATATTGTCACTTGAGCCATCTGAACCAAGTCTAATTTGTTTACTTGAAGTGTGTTGCAGAGGCTCTTTAATGTTTGATAGGAGATCCACTCCCTCTGGGTTAGCTATATGTTGACAAGCAATGACAGACTCGGGAAAAACCTCAACTTTTCTAGAATAGACTTTCCCTGGATGCAATTTAAAAGGCTTGAGATATGTCAACAAATATTTCCAGAGCATATTTTTGCACCATGCTTTGTCAAATGCATTGTATCTTCACTTTCTATATCTAACTCTCATCTATTTTGAACTAGACCCCAGTTGAGTGCCCCTGTTCTTGAGGACACAGAACCCTGTAATCAAAGTGAGAAGAACTGGGCGCTTGGTGACTCAAACCTAATTTCTGTGCTTGCACTGGTGACCCTTGACATTCCAACCCAACTGGCTCGGGTTTGGATCCATTTATTTACGTTAGTCAGACATGAGCCAGACGAGGGGATTCTACCCATAAGGAAAGAATCCTTGGAACGTTCAACACAAATAAAAGCAAAATTCCAATGTAAACATCTAAAGCCTGTCTTTTAGGTGGTCTCAGTGATAAGAATCTACCGTTAAGACCGATCAGTATTGATTGCAGAAAATTTATTTTACAGCATGCTATTCCAGTGATTTCATAGATTTTGATTTCAAAGTCAATGAAATCAATGACTTTGCAGTAAAGTCATAAAGCATGGTTTTACTGGAGGGAAGCCAATGCTACTAGGGTGTTGTGGACATGCGCCAGAATGTCCGTGCAATAGGTTCTATTCGTAAGAGAATATACAATGTACAAGATCATGGACGAAAGGATAAGGGCCGAACCTGAACGACGCTTTATTACAATCCTAATGACAAAAGTAGAGAGCAGACCACTCCTTTCCATTCCTCTAGTCTCTAACTATGTCTCAAGAGAGTTACGTAACAGAGGCTTGACACATATCTGTTTCCATGGGTAAAATTGTGTAGCTATACGCTTCCTTGTATAAACACTCAAGGCTCAAGGCACTCCCATTAAAAATGTCTATACAAGTTCACCGTTCGTTTTTTAAAAACACCCCTGTTCCCTCACTTTCTGCACAACACAACCTCTGTCCTCATGTTGACTCTCAAACTGCTTCTAGATCCAGATGTGCTGCTTAACTGCTAGCAGGACACACTAACTCCCTCCCATTCCAAAAATAGAACCCATCGCTGGGCCTCCAAAACGTTTGCCGTTTCCTTCCGATCCTCTCCACGCCTCTAAGGAGGTTACAGCTGTGTGTTGCCTGCCCACAGTTTGCATTGCTCATCACTGTTTAACTACCCGTCCCTCCTGGAGTCCATTACCAGGTCTAACTTCCACAGATTTATTAGCCTTCTGACCTCAAGCAACATTCTGTATGAATGCTGAATGGGCCATTTTGCAGTCTGCAGCCGGTTGTTATTGTACCTCTGAAACGTCCATTGTCAGATGTGTCAGATTCATAGAGAGGACAGAAGATTAGTTCTTTATTTACAAGTCAGCTGTATATGGACTGTCTAGACAATGTTAAATAAGATATGCCTAGACAGAGGTGGAAAAACAACGAGTGTGCAGAATTGGAGTATACTCCTTTAGAGTTCTGAAGGCAATGCTCACAGAGAAAGATGCTGTCTGAGTTTGGATTGAAGAGTTCTTTTGTCAATTAAATTCCCTCTTGAGCAAAAACGTTAAGCTGTATCAACTATTTAGAATTGAGGACTCTCAGACAAACCTGTAGTGTTTTCAATTCTTACATACCATACAGCGCTCTGTACTATCTGGGGAGGGAGATTAACAGGAAGAAGGACACCAAGTTATTTTCTCTGGCTATAGGAAATTATGGCATGTGAAGGGCTGGACGAGAGAGGCTGGAGAGGAGGGGGGAATGTGTGAGGGGTAGAGGAGAAGGGTTTGAAGATACGGGCTAAAGGAGAGGGAGAACGTGTGAGGGGCTAGAGAAGAGGGGTTGGAGGAGAGGTGGAAGGTGTGAGAGGCTGAAGGAGAGGGGGGTAGTGAGAGGGGCTGGAGGAGAGGGAGATAGTGAGAGATGCTGGAGGAGAGGGGGATAGTGAGAGGGGATGGAGGAGAGCGAGATAGTGAGAGATGCTGGAGGCGAGGGAGATAGTAGGGGGGCTGGAGGGGGGGATAGTAAGAGAGGCTGGAGGAGAGGGGGATAGTGGGAGGGGCTGGAGGAGAGGGGGATAGTGGGAGGGGCTGGAGGAGAGGGGGATAGTAGGGGGGCTGGTGGAGGGAGGGATAGTAAGAGAGGCTGGAGGGGAGGGGGATAGTGAGAGGGGCTGGAGGAGAGGGGGATAGTGGGAGGGGCTGGAGGAGAGGGGGATATTGGAAGGGGCTGGAGGAGTGGGGGATAGTGAGAGGGACTGGAGGGGAGGGGGAGAGTGGGGTTACTGACATGGTAAAGAGAAGCTGCAGGTGGAAGGTGATATCATTGGCCTTCACTCACACTAACTATAGATTCTGATACACTGCAGCTCAGTTGGTAGAGCATGCAACGCCAGGAAAGTGGGTTGAAGTCCAGGGACCACCCACATGTGGTGGAGTAGGGGCTACCTTGGCAGCAGCTAATGGGGATCCATAATAAATACAAATACAAATATGTCAAATGTATGCACGCATGACTGTAAGTCGCTTTGGATAAAAGCATCTGCTAAATGGCATATTTCATTATATTATCTGAGAGAGAGAACAGGGCACCAGATAACACGGGGACATGACAAGTTAAGAAGAGTCCCATAGAGTAGGCCCCTACTAGAATGAACCATGCATTAGCATACTGCCAATTTCTCAATGTGTTAGCATACTGTCCCTGTATCTGTTTTGTGTCTCAAATAACATATAACATTCCAGACCAGAATATCAGCCTGCTATGACTAATACATTCCCAATGAGAGGTCGTGTAGGCCTAGTTGTGCCGTTAAATCACTCCAGTCGCTGGTCAATAGCTTTGCCACTCGACCTCTGGAATTGTTTTGCTTGTTTCCAGTAAAAGGTAATTCCTATCATGCATAATGCATTTGGTTATTATCTTTTCTGTCATTAATTTCTCACAGAGAAATCTGCATTATGCATCTTTAAAGGGTTTATGGAGAGACGAGGGCTGCGACGGCAGGCTACAGTATTTTTATTAATCACAATAATGAATCATGAGACAGCAGAACATTTGATTTACAGGTAAACAAACATAAGCAATACGCTCAGAGATAATCCTCAGTCTAATGCTCAGGGATAATTCTCAGGGATAATGCTCAGAGATCATGCTCACCGATAATGCTCAGAGATAATGCTCAGAGATAATCCTCATTCTAATGCTCGGGGATAATGTTCAGGGATAATGCTCAGGGATAATGCTCAGGAATAATGCCTTCCCTCTCAGTCTAATCAGTCTGTAGCAACGGCAGCCATCTGGTTGTGTGTGAACTTACCAAATGGCACACATTAAACCTTTTGCCTTTCAATTTTCGCTCACTGGTTCGTTCGTTCATTTCTTTATCTTTACCCTAATCGTTTGTTCGTTTGTTTGTTGGTTCGTTTGATGACTCGCTTCATAATATGATGAAAACTCATTATGTAACGCTGTAATTACACTGTAATTGATGAGCTAATAGACGTGTAAATTATGCAGTAGCTGGCTACAATGGAGAAGAGAGTGTGGAGCTATTGAAGGGCAGTGTATAATTACAGACTCCAGCTGCTATTCTATTCCCGTGAGGTGATGAATTAAACAAACAAAAAAATGAAGTGAAATAGCTAAGATCACAGTAGCAGGCACAAACTTTTTGGTGCTATAAACTTACCCCAACACTTTACCCTAAACTTTGACAATCACATGTATTTGCTCATCTTTAGCGTATCTTCATATGTTTCTTTTGGAAAACTCCATCGACAGTTCCCCAAGCAGAAGATCTGCAGCCTTTACCTTAGGGTATACTGTATAATACAGATAATATGTATTTTAACTCACTCTCACTGCTTTGATAACATATGCCTATGTGGTCACTGGACTTTGATGGATTGCGCTGTCCTCAAGTCTTACCATCAAATTCTCCCCTGGATTTAGCCCAGGGACCTACAGTACAAACTCCATGTGCAGATTGTGTATAGAGCACACTAGCAAACCGCTGTATAATAGAAGCAATATATCAAGAGCTGAGAAAATATCCCCAATGCTTTCTCATTGCCTTGGTGATTGAATGAAATTAAGGATCCCTAGACAAATACAGTAAATTTCTTGGCTCTGTCGATAATGGTAGTTTTACACTATCTTTGAAAGTTTGTTCAGAAGTTTTGTTTACAGCAGGTATTCCCAAACTGGGGTATGGGTAAGCGCAATGCCGTCGGGGGTACGCCAAATAGAAATGTGATTCACATATTTTTTTTAAACATATACTGTATATATCATGAGGTAGGAAAATGATGTGGATATATTGAAACAACATCTCAAGACATCAGTCAGGAAGTTAAACCTGTTGAGGCCACGGGTGCCGCTAGCGGCACTCCTCCCACATTCCATTGAAAAGGCAGAGCGGCAAATTCAAAAAACAAAATTGAAATATTTAACTTTCACACATTAACAAGTCCAATACAGCATTTGAAAGATAAACATCTTGTCAATCCAGCCAACATGTCCGATTTTTTAAATGTTTTACAGAGAAAACACCACATATATTTATGTTAGGTCACCACCAAATAAAAAAAGACAGACAGACATTTTTCACAGCACAAGTAGGCTGCAGGTAGCATGCACAAGCCAACCTAACTAACCTAGAACCAACCTAAATAACCTAGAAAAAACTACCTCAGATGACAGTCCTATAACATGTTACACAATAAATCTATGTTTTGTTCAAAAAAATTGCATATTTTAGCTATAAATCAGTTTTACATTACTGCTACCATCATAGCTACAGTCAGAAATCGCACGGGAGTAGCCAGAGTAAATACAGACACCAACTACCTAATTACACATCATAAAACATTTCAGACAAATATATGGTGGATAGCTAATGAAAGACAAATATCTTGTGAATACAGACAATATTTCCGATTGTTGAAGTGTTTTACAGCGAAAACACCACATATATTTATGTTAGTTCACCACCAAATACAAAAGACAGACAGACAGTTTTTCACAGCAACGGTAGCATGCAAGTAGCTAACCTAACTAACCTAGAACCAACCTAGAACCAACCTAAATAACCTAGAAAAAACTCCCTCAGATGACAGTCCTATAACATGTTACACAATAAATCTATGTTTTGTTCGAAAAATGTGCATATTTTAGCTATAAATCAGTTTTACATTACTGCTACCATCATAGCCACCATCACAGCTACAGTCAGAAATCGCACGGCAGTAGCCAGAGAAAATACAGACACCAACGTCAACTACTAATTACACATCATAAAACATTTCAGAACAATATATGGTGGATAGCTAATGAAAGAATAAGATCTTGTGAACAGAGCCAATATTTCTGATTTTTGAAGTATTTTACAGCGAAAACACAATATATCGTTATATTAGCTTACTACAATAGCTAGCACACAGCAGCATTGCTTCTAGTCAAACGGTAGCATAGCACAGTTCGACAGATATATATGAAAAAGCATCCCAAATTGGGTCCTTATCTTTGTGGATCTTCCATCAGAATGTTCTCCAAGGGGTCCTTTGTTCAGAACCGACTTTATTTGGATCCATAACGAACGATTTCCCTCAGAATTAGCAAGCACCATTAGCTAGCATTGCTAGCCTCTCGTTCTTGAACCAATTCTTGCGTCGCATCACGTCTAAAGTCCAGAATAAATTTCAATAATATAATTAAACTATATTGAAAAAACATACTTTAAGATGATATTGTGACATGTATCAAAGAAAATCGAAGCCAGAGATCATATTCACCTTTAAAAAGGTTCTTCAATGAGCCGAGTACAGGTCAGACTTCGCGCCCAGGAAATAAATAAAAGTGCGCACGTCTCAGTCCAAGACGTTGTGTTCAGTCCCTGGTCGAGATAATCAACTGATTTTTTCTCTCACTTCCGCATTACACCCAGGCGAAGGCGTATGACGTGTTTCTACAGTCATAAGTGACATGCCCTTTTATAGACAAGCTCCTGAAGAGAGAGTTCGCTTTTGGAAATCTCACTTCCGGTTAGGAAATGGTCTGTAAAAGGAGTTCTGTTTCACTTAGAGAAATAATTCAAACGTTTTTAGAAACTAGAGACTGTTTTCTATCCAATAGTAATAATAATATGCATATTGTACGAGCAAGAATTGAGTACGAGGCCGTTTAAAAATCATACGATTTTCTCCAAAAGTGAAAACAGCACCCCCTTGTCCTCAACAGGTTAAAGCTTGGTCGCAAATATTCCAAATGGACAGTGACCCCAAGCATACTTCCAAAGTTGTGAAAAAATGGTTTAAGGAAAACAAAGTCAGGGTATTGGATTGGCCATCACAAAGCCCTGACCTCAATCCTATAGAAAATGTATGGGTAGAACTGAAAAAGCGTGTGCGAGCAAGGAGGCCTACAAACCTGACTCAGTTACACCAGCTCTGTCAGGAGGAATGGGCCAAAATTCACCCAACTAATTGTGGGAAGATTGTGGAAGGCTACCTGAAACGTTTGACCCAAGTTAAACAATTTAAAGGCAATGCTACCAAATACTAATTGAGTGTATGTAAACTTCTGACCCACTGGGAATGTGATGAAAGAAATAAAAGCTGAAATAAATCATTCTCTCTACTATTATTCTGACATTTCACATTCTTAAAATAAAGTGGTGATCATAACTGATCTAAGACAGGGGATTTTTACTAGGATTAAATGTCAGGAATTGTGAAAAACTGAGTTTAAATGTATTTGGCTAAGGTGTATATAAACTTCCGACTTCAACTGTATATATGTATATTTTTATCTTCACATTTTCAAACAGTACATTTATATTTTCCAACGGGTTTGCCAAAAATAGAATTAAGCCATCTAGTGTTCAGCGAAATAACAACACAATGTCAAATACAGGTAGCCTAGTCAAATAATTAACATCCAATCACATTAACCGTTACTCTCTCGCGGGGAACTTTCACTCTTGCGAAGACATTTAGAAACGAAACATGACAATTTGAAAAATAAGCCACGGGAGTTTTTGGAGCGAAAATAAAGACAACTTTCGAGTAGTAAGACATGTATAAAAGCAACAGATACCATTAATAAGGGGTTAGAAGCGTCTTATATGGTGAACTACCGAGTGGCTAGGACAGGCAAGCCTCATACTATTGTAGAGGAATTAATTCTTCCTGCTGCTGCGGATATGGCTGGGACAATGCTGGGGGAAAAGGCCCCAAAAACTATACAGACAATCACTTTGTCACGTTCGTCATTTGGATGAAGAGAGGAGGACCAAGGCGCAGCGTGATAAGAATACATTCTTCTATTTATTTAACGAAACGAAGAACACTTAAACAAACTATGCAAAACAACAAACGAACGTGAAGCTATATATTTAAACAAGTGCAGACACAGGCAACTTACATATAGACAATAACCCACGAAATACCCAACGGAATATGGCTGCCTAAATATGGTTCCCAATCAGAGACAACGATAAACAGCTGCCTCTAATTGAGAATCAATCTAGGCAACCATAGACATACAAACACCTAGACTAGTGAACACCCCATAAACATACAAAACCCCTAGACAAGTCAAAACACATATATCCCCCATGTCACACCCTGACCTAACCAAAATAATAAAGAAAACAAAGATAACTAAGGTCATGGCGTGACACACTTCATCAATCAACACTGTTTCACGACGCATTAGTGACATGGCAGGAGATGTTTTGAATCAATTACTGCTTCGCATACAAGCCAGTGAATTACAGTAAATGCGTTACAGCTGGATGAGTCAACACACGTGGCGGGCCTGGCACAGCTCCTGGTATATGTTCGTTACGTTTATGGGGGTCAATTAAGGAAGACATCCTCTTCTTCAAACCACTGGAAACCAGGACAACATTTGAGGATTTTTTTAAGTACTGGACAGCTTTGTGACATCAAATGGACTTTGGTGGTCAAGATGTGTTGGTATCTGTACTCATGGCACAAAAGTCATGACAGGGAGACAGAGTGGAGTAGTAACGCGTGTGCAAGCAGTTGCTCCCGACTCCACTTGGGTACACTGCAGCATCCACCAAGAGGCTCTTGCTGCCAAGGGAATACTTGACCGCTTGAAAGGCGTTTTGGACAAAACAATGAAAATGGTTAACTTTGTTAAAACAAGGCCCCTGAACTCTTGTGTATTTTCTGCATTATGCAATGATATGGGCAGCGACGACGTAACACTTTTACAACATACAGAAGTGCACTGGCTATCAAGGGGCAAAGTATTGACACGTTTTTTGGAATTGAGAGACGAGCTTAAAGTTTTCTTTACTGACCATAATCTTCACTTGTCTGACCGCTTGCATGATTGCGAGTTTCTCACATGACTAGCCTATCTGGGTGATGTTTTTTCTCACCTGAATGATCTGAATCTAGGATTACAGGGACTCTCCGCAACTATATTCAATCTGCGGGACAAAATTGAGGCTATGATTAAGAAGTTGGAGCTCTTTTCTGTCAGAATTAACAAGGACAACACACAGGTCTTTCCATCATTGTATGATTTTTGTGTGCAAATGAAGCTTACTGACAATGTTAAATGTAATATAGTGAAGCACCTGAGTGAGTTGGGTGCGCAATTACTCAGGTACTTTCCCGAAACGGACGACACAAACAGCTGGATTAGTTATCCCTTTCATGCCCTGCCTCCAGTCCACTTACCGATATTAGAACAAGTGAGCCACATCAAAATTGCAACAAGCGGTTCTGTGTAAATTTAATTTAATCAGAAGCCACTGCCAGATTTCTGGATTGAGCTGCGCTCAGAGTTTCTTGCTTTGGCAAATTGCGCTGTTAGGACACTGATGCCCTTTGCAACCCCGTACCTACAGTCGTATGAAAAAGTTTGGGCACCCCTCTGAGGCTGCATAATAATTTACTCTGTCGTCACAGAAAATGATCACAGTGGCATGCCATTCATTTTCTAATAAAATCTGAGTACTGGGGTATTGTCCAGACAAAGATTTTTAGTGTAGCAATATTAAGTTGTATGAAATTAAATCAGATGTGAAAAATAGGCTATGCAAAAATGTGGGCACCCTTGTCATTCTGTTGATTTGAATACCTGTAACTACTTAGCACTGATTAATTGGAACACACAATTGGTTTGGTGAGCTCATTAAGCCTTGAACTTCATAGACAAGTGCATCCAATCATGAGAAAGGGTATTTAAGGTGGCCAATTGCAAGTTGTTGTTCTCTTTGACTCTCCTCTGAAGAGTGGCAACATGGGGGCCTCAAAACAACTCTCAAATGACCTGAAAACAAAGATTGTTCAACATTATGGTTTAGAGGAAGGCTACAAAAAGCTATCGCAGAGATTTAAGCTGTTAGTGTCCACTGTGAAGAACATAGTGAGGAAATGGAAGACCACAGGCACAGTTCTTGTTAAGGCCAGAAGTGGCAGGCCAAGTAAAATATCGGAGAGGCAAAGGCGAAGGATGGTGAGAACGGTCAAAAACAGCCCACAGACCACCTCCAAAGACCTACAACATCATCTTGCTGCAGATGGTGTCACTGTGCATCGTTCAACAATTCAGCACACTTTGCACAAGGAGAAGCTGTATGGGAGAGTGATGTGGAAGAAGCCTTTTCTGCACACACGCCACAAACAGAGTCGCTTGAGGTATGCAAACGCACATTTGGACAAGCCAGCTTCATTTTGGAATAAGGTGCAGTGGACTGATGAAACAAAGATTGAGTTATTTGGTCATAACAAGGGACGTTATGGATGGCGGCAAAAGAACACAGCGTTCCAAGAAAAACACCTGCTACCCACAGTCAAATTTGGTGGGGGTTCCATCATGCTGTGGGGCTGTGTGGCCAGTGCCGGTACAGGGAATCTTGTTAAAGTTGAGGGTCGCATGGATTCCACTCAATATCAGCAGATTCTTGGGAATAATGTTGAAGAATCAGTCACAAAGTTGAAGTTACGCCGGCGCTGGATATTTCAACAAGACAACGACCCAAAACACTGCTCAAAATCTACCTGGGCATTTATGCAGAGGAACAAGTACAATGTTCTGGAATGGCCATCCCAGTCCCCAGACCTGAATATCATTGAGAATCTGTGGGATGATTTGAAGCGGGCTGTCCATGCTCGGCAACCATCAAACCTAACTGAACTGGAGATGTTTTGTAAGGAGGAATGGTCCAAAATACCTTCATCCAGAATCCAGACACTCATTAGAGGCTATGGGAAGCGTCTAGAGGCTGTTATTTTAGCAAAAGGAGGCTCTACTAAATATTGATGTGATTTTTCTATTGGGGTGCCCAAATTTATGCACCTGTCTAATTTTGTTTTTATGCATATTGCACATTTTCTGTTAATCCCATAAACCTAATTTCACTACTGAAATATTACTGTGTCCATCAGTTATTTGATAGATCAAAATGAAATTGCTGATCCAAACACCCAATTATTTATAAATGGAAATCATGGAAATTGTCAGGGGTGCTCAAACTTTTTCACACGACTGTATGTGAGAGTGGATTGTCGGCCGTCACTAGCATGAAAACTAAATACAGGCACAGACTGTGTGTGGAAAATTATTTAAGACAGACTCTCTCCAATACAACCCAACATTGCAGAGTTATGTGCCTCCTTTCAAGCACACCCTTCTCATTAACCTGTGATGAGTCATTCACAATTTTAGATGAACAAATAAGGTTTTATATGTAAGATGGCTAAATAAAGAGCAAAATTATTGATTATTATTATATTATTATTTGTGCCCTGGTCCCATAAGAGCTCTTTGTCATTTCCCACAAGCCAGGTTGTGACAAAAACGTACAATCATTCTTATGTTTAATAAATGTATCGTACAGTGTGTGTGGCAGGCTTACAATGATGGCAAAAAACAACATTTGAGAGTGCGCTGACTGGAGGTTGAACGTTTAAAGGGGTACGGAACTTTAAAACGTTTGGGAACC
This sequence comes from Salvelinus alpinus, assembly GCF_045679555.1. Taxonomy (NCBI): domain Eukaryota; kingdom Metazoa; phylum Chordata; class Actinopteri; order Salmoniformes; family Salmonidae; genus Salvelinus; species Salvelinus alpinus. Next base: position 32,856,383 of record NC_092110.1, read on the forward strand.
ACTGGTTTACAGTATAGTGATTTTGTGTGTTCAGAAACCTAAGCAAGACAGACTGCAAGGAACAGTAATACATTCCTATCTTAACATTAGTCTCTCAAACTTCATCGTGGCATTCTAGAAAAGTGACAGGCCTCCGGTACTCTTTAGAATGTGACAATAACAAGCAGCAGCTTCTGAAAAGCCTTATAACATAACAGACTCCATCCTGACATAGAACTCCAATAGGGATGGCATTGAGGGAGGCATTGGGAAAGCTTGACAATGTTGAGCCCACATGCTGTCCCCATAGTGTCTCAATCCTGTACAGTAGATCATTTCAGTATTCATCTTCAGATAGCTCACCTTTTTGCCTGCCACCCAGGCTCCACCTTATTGGCCCTCCCATGCTCACCTGAGATTTAGGTAAATGTTTTCGTCATCACACCGGGGTAGCCCAATCAGAGTTGCCATTGTTTATTGTGATAAGTCCCTCTAATGAACAAATCACCTGCTACCTGGAGCACTAAGAGCTAGGTGTTAAACTCTGGTTATAAAAACCTCTGACCTGCTACCTGGAGCACTAAGAGCTAGGTGTTAAACTCTGGTTATAAAAACCTCTGACCTGCTACCTGGAGCACTAAGAGCTAGGTGTTAAACTCTGGTTATAAAAACCTCTGACCTGCTACCTGGAGCACTAAGAGCTAGGTGTTAAACTCTGGTTATAAAAACCTCTTCCAGCTCTATTGATTTACTGGCAACATTTGATTGTACCCTCGGGCCAGGGGGCCTGCTAGGCCGTGACAGAACTTTTCCTGTTTTACAGACCAAACAAATAAATCTTCTAACCATTAATTCACTGGGCTTTGCCCTCTTCCTGACTGTTACAGACAGGGCACAAGAAAAAATAACAGATTCATATTGGGCACCCGGCTCGTTCGGCGCATTATTTCTCCCATTGCCCTTTCATATTAGATTAAGTCCGTACAGACAACTCTTGAGTGTTCTGGGAAGATTTTCTTGTAGCCAGAGAAAATGCATGAGGAAATGATTTGAGCGGGTTATCCTGTTTTTGCAAGCGACAGTCATTATTTCAATATCCTGTGAGGTTCTTTTACGAGCCCCCCCGCGGCGCATGCTGGCTTCATCTCCTTTCTTTAGGGAGTTGAGACATTGTACCTCATACTAAACACAAGCCAACTCCATGGTTTGAGGAGGGGTTGGGGGGAGGGGGGTAGTCAGGCAAGGCAGGCTGACTTTTCGAAGGGGAAGCAACTGTAAACACTCAGAAGACGTGACATATGGTACTGGAGAGCAGTGCTGCAGAAGCTTCTGACCGAAGCCTAAATCATTGGTACATTCAGACACCAAATGGTCATTTGAGAACGATGCAACCCCCTTGTAAAATGTTTCTACGGGTGCTGTCCAATGAAATCTGCACGGCTGTTATCCGCAGAATAAGTGTGTTTGATGAGACCTTTTTTTATTCCCGAAAAATAAGCCCACTGATATATTATGACATATCCACAGTGTGTTGTGAAATGGCTGAAGTTATTGGAATGACAAACACTGATGTTCTGTAGACAAACACACATTTGACATTCCCATTACAGCACTGTGCTAAACACATAGCTAGCAACGTAGTCATTAACAAACAGCCTCCAACAACATGAAATATACCAGTACCCGTGCATATTCCTGGCCAACATGTTGACTTAGCTTTGAAGCAGCACTACCATTGCCTTTATTGTAGCCTTACGTAACATAGGTTCAAATGAGTCTTTCCAGCCCACAGCTATCCCAGCGGATCCGAGGTAATTGTGATCACATGCCGAGCACGCAGCTTCACACAAACTGGCGGTGCGGTGACGGAATCTTCAGAGAGTGATGTCATCATCCTCAGAAGACGACTCAGAAACCCCCTTAACCTCAGGGACTGGCTTAGATTAGACAGCTGGGCCAACAAGCAGGGCAGGAAGGCATAGGAAGGCATGCCTGTGATGTAGCATTGCCCTCATCTTGGAGTCGTGATGTCTTCACGGGGTCGTAGCCGCAGTGAAGCCTCTTTTTTTCATGCCAGCCATATTGGTCACAGCAGGGGAATTTGGTTTGTAATATCTAATAAGCTAACACATGGAATTGTTTTAAGATGGTGATAAAATTTATAATTTTGCCATTTGATTTTGAATTTTTGGACACCTGTGGTTTTAAATAAATATTCAAAAAATATTTGATGAAGCATTGACTTTGGCCTTTACTGCTATAGCCCATAGAAACACATTGAATAACACATGTGTACATGGAAAAACTAACAGTCAAAAAATAAGTAATAAGGTTTTAAAGTGTCTGTCCTATATCTGAGAGATTTAGAAAAATGTTTGGTTGCGTCACGTTATTTGTGGCACATTTGACCCCCTATACACTTTATTCCAATATTACGGTCCTGTATTGGGTTACCTTCAGATGACTCCCCTTTCAATATTTGTGTGCTACGTAGAGCAGAACAACCGACACGTTCATGCTCGAAGGAGTCTCCCCTTTCGATATTGGTTACATATTCATTTGTAGCTCAAACGGTTCACGTTTTACAGATGATTTCGCAAAGATGTTCTTGTCCGGATCCTCTCATGTGTAGAAAAAGACCGCTTTCACAAGCCCTTTGTCATGGAAAAGGCGCAGACTTTATTTTGGCGAAAATAGGGGATTGAGCTGCAGCCACTACAAGAAACGGTAAATCTCTAGCATAAACACACGGGGAGATATTCAATATTCAAAATGACATCACCGTTCGATGGACAGGTGCGTCAATTGACTTTAAAGAAAAGATGACAGACTTTGAACATTGCAGATCTGTAAGTGCTACAGCACAAGGGTATGTGTGTGCCTAGGAGGTGGGTAGGTGCTAGTCTCTAGTCATACTAGTCTCACACCAGTCTGTTGAGGTCATGAATATGTTGTTACCCTATGCTCAAACATGTCCTCTATAGCGTAATGACAGCCAATCAACACACAGACCACATACCGTGTATGTGTATGTGTATGTGTATGTGTATGTGTATGTGTATGTGTATGTGTATGTGTGTGTGTGTGTGTGTGTGTGTGTGTGTGTGTGTGTGTGTGTGTGTGTGTGTGTGTGTGTGTGTGTGTGTGTGTGTGTGTGTGTGTGTGTGTGCGTGCGTGCGTGCGTGCGTGCGTGCGTGCGTGCGTGCGTGCGTGCGTGCGTGCGTGCGTGCGTGCGTGTGCGTGTGTGTGTAATGTGTAGCAGCCAAGATGTGTGATATCTCAACCTCTGGCCAGATCAAACCACTGTCTTCTGCCACGGCCCCGAAGAGGTGTTTTGTCAAACCGTACCAGTCCAGAGACGAGCCATTACTAAGCAAATCCCATAGATGGCCCTTTAACTAAAATGCTTTATTAAATCATAAATATGGACATAATCTACATATGGAGGTAACCCAGGGGAACGATGAGGATCCTGTTTCATGATGTCTCTGTTCTGATCCGTTATCAGTTGCAGATACTAATGAGTTGATTCACAGCAGATACTAATGAGTTGATTCACATCAGATTCCAGCTGTCAGAGCAGCTCATAGATTACTGCACCTGTACATAGCCCATCTATAATTTAGCCCAAACAACTACCTCTTTACCTACTGTATTTATTTATTTATTTTGCTCCTTTGCACCCCATTATTTCTATCTCTACTTTACACTTTCTTCCACTGCAAACCAACCATTCCAGTGTTTTTTTTTAGATTTTTTTTTTTTACTTGCTATATTGTATTTACTTCGCCACCATGGCCTTTTTAGATTTTTATTTATTTATATATATATTTTGTTTGCCTTCACCTCCCTTATCTCACCTCACTTGCTCACATTGTATATAGACCTATTTTTCACTGTATTATTGACTGTATGTTTGTTTTACTCCATGTGTAACTATGTGTTGTTGTATGTGTCGAACTGCTTTGCTTTATCTTGGCCAGGTCGCAATTGTAAATGAGAACGTGTTCTCAATTTGCCTACATGGTTAAATAAAGGTGAAAAAAAAAAAATGAAAAAAAGATCCTATTGAGTTGATTCACAGCAGATACTAATGAGTTGATTCACAGCAGATACTAATGAGTTGATTCACAGCAGTGTGTGTGTACTAACTCAGGCTATGACCACATTATTGCATTGGCTGTTTTGGGTATATCATTCTGTTTCAGCAGAATAATTAATGAATGAATTACTTACTGTAATTATGGACCACTCTGATCACCAAGGCAGAACAGTGGTCATTAGTGAAACATGAATACAAGGGGACTGTCACTGTCACAGCCCACCGGTAACTCTAGCCAACTGTGACGTTGGTCAGTGGGTCTTTATTCAATGATGACTGTCCTCTTTGGCTCATGAATATCATCAGGCTGTATGATGACAACATGTCTATTTCTGGATGAATGTTGTTATATAGAGAGAGAGTTGCTTCTCCAAATGGAACATAGTGCCAGTTCCAGTATATTTTTGTTGAAAGCTGGTGTGTGTACTAGATTTTGTATGTAGGTAGGTTATGGTTGAATAATCTAAGAATGTATGATCAAACTAGAGTCATGTTCATTAGATCTACGCATCAAACTGAAGAATATGGACTTAAACAGGACTCCGTCTGCACTTGAACGACAAGAAAAGTCTCAGTGGATAAGAGTTTCTGCTAAATTACTCAAATGTAAAAAACTAAACGTAAATTAAGCTACATTTCGTTCTCTGCTGCAAAAGGTTTTGTTGCTGTAGATATAGCTAGACACATAATGGCTTCTGAATATACAGCTCTTTCCATGACATAGACTGACCAGGTGAATCCAGGTGAAAGCTACGATCCCTTACTGATGTCACCTGTTAAATCCAATTCAATCGGTTTAGATGAAGGGGAGGAGACAGGTTAAAGAATCATTTTTAAGCCCTGAGACAATTGAGACATGGATTGTGTATGTGTGCCCTTCAGAGGGTGAATGGGCAAGACAAAATATTTAAGTGCCTTTGAACAGGGTATGGTAGTAGGTTCCAGGCGCACCGGTTAGAGTGTGCCAAGAACTGCAACGCTGCTGGGTTTTTCATGCTTGACAGTTTCCTGTGTGTATCAATGATATATAGTCCACCACCCAAAGGACATCCAGTCAACTTGACACAACTGTGGGAAGCATTGGAGTCAACATGGGCCAACATCCCAATGAATTTAGGGTGCATTCAATATTAGGAAGGTGTTTTTAATGTTTTGTACACTCAGTGTATATACTATTAGTTATCTGTATATATAATGTAACAGATAAAGTTGTGTAGGCTAGAGCGTTGGCTTGTTCAACACATTGACTCAGAAGGGTCGTAGGTTGTCTGGCTCAGGCACAGGCCCATAACACAGGCCTTTTGAAATCATTAAGTAATGAAGTTGTGCCAATCAAATACAAATGTATCCACAAGCCAGGAAGGACCCTTTTATGTTGAAACCATAAATACTGTTCTTAGAGGGCTTGGATAACCATCAGAGCCAATATTTCAAAGCTGATTCAAACATCTGTTATCGCAAAAAGGTTCACACCCAGTGTAAACCACTGACGCTGCACAGGATTGTATAATCCACAGGATATGAGGACATTAAGGTTTAGTGGCTACTATTCATCTGATTATCAATAAATGAATCTCTTAAAAGTATTGTCTCTTTGCCCTGTTGATGGAATGCAGGATCCCTTGTTAGATCCTGATATTTGATACACAAAAGCACTTACACAAGCAGCTCCAAAGTGCAGATGTTTCAGCGTAGCTCAGTGCTTTCTATGGTGGTGGGACAGCCAGTGGAAAATACAGAGCGTGTTCTGACACTCACTACATCACTGCCAAATGTAAGATTAGAGCTCGAAAATTCAAGCCCCTTGGGTGCTGCCATAGAGTTACATTAGAAGTGCCCATCCAAGAAGGATCAAGGTCATTGGCCACAGATAAAATGACGTCAAATGACATTATATCTACAGTAGCTTTGATTGGACATCATACTTTCTAAATCTTAGCTAGCAGTCATCATCATGAATCAAGTCGACAATTTACTGGCAAATCCTTTTTAATCCTTGTCATATGAGGAGAAATGATGAAGAGAAATTATAGATCAAACGTATTGGTGCTCTTCGGCCATTGGACACAAACATTACACAACAAGTTGGAAATCTCAAATTCAACAATGAGTGGTTTGGAAGGAATCAGTGGCCAACTGCAAGCATTGCAAAGCTATCACTCACCTGCTATTGAGTGGAGTGGCTTTGTGGTCCCAAATCTCGGCTTAAGGTTCTCTTTTCCAAGTTTAAAATGATAAACATTCAACATAGGCCTTGCTGTCAATCCAGGGTGATTTCTGCCGCGCTCAAAACAACTGTTAACTCAGAACTGGGAAATCTGACTTCAGTGAGTTCAAGACAACTGGGAACTCAGGAAAAAATTTGCTCCGACTGGGAAAATACGTTTTGAACAGTCATCCAACTAGGAATTGTAAGTCGGGAACTCGGGATTCTTTCTAGAGCTACGACCTGAAGATCACTGACGTCATCATGGTTCAACCTTGTTTTTTTCCGAGTTCCCGAGTCTTGAAAGCACCATAAATCCAGAGAATGACAGACTTCGATGACAAAGTTTGATGACAAGGACGAAGGACCGCCGAGCCACCTTCCTGTTCAAGTGAGCACAGCACAATAAGGTGAGTCAAAAATGTCTTGCATGCTGCTGCATAAATGATGTAATATGCCAGGGAGGTATGTATACTGTAGATAAGAAAGTAATACTAAGAGTATGTTGTGTAGTAAGCTGTTAGTTGCCCATGTGCCTCACCCTAATAATTTGGTATATTTCCCTCTTAATTTGACCTACTGTGCTGACTTGGTGGGGCACACGTGGCCTATAACCTGTTTTAGAGAAATGTAATCATCGAATCTTGTAAATGCTTTCATTGTCTGTTTATTTGCCACCTTTATTTATCCTTGTAACGGCTCTCGTTGGTGGTAGAAAGAGTAGACCAAGGTGCAGCGTGGAAAGTGTTCATGATGTAATAAAAAAAAACACTCAAACAAAATGCACAGTTCTGTCTGGCAACAGGTAACTAAACAGAAAACAAGATCCTGGGCTGCCTAAGTATGATCCCCAATCAGCGACAACGATAGACAGCTGCCTCTGATTGGGAACCACACTCGTCCAAAAACAAAGAAACAGAAAACATAGAATTTCCCACCCGAGTTACACCCTGACCTAATCAAACATAGAGAATAATAAGGATCTCTAAGGTCAGGGTGTGACAATTCTACGGTTCTGAGTTGGTGTACAGGGAGAACACTGTAAGAACTGCCCATGTTTGGAATTCTGTCGCTGTACATTTCGAAAGTGATAAACAAATAGTTATATTGACTACGTCTGTCCTAGTTCGCTCATTAATGTCTTAATCGAAATTACGGATTGCCTCTTATCCGCTTGTCATCCCCTTATGCCACAATTTGTACATCTTGATTGTCAGTAGAAACCACATTTGTTTAAGTAAGTCAGCCATATCAGTTAAAAAAAAATGTAAAGGTAGTAAATGAGGCTGAATGAACTGTTTCGCTGCCAGACAAGGCTCCGCTGATAGCCAGGTGTAGCAGTGGTAAGGTGTTTGGACTGCTGTTGGGACTCTGCTTTTGGGACTCTGCTTTTGGGACAGCTTTATGTTGGCCCTAACAGTTTGTGGGCACCGTTTGTCACAATTATAGTGCAAGTAATGTATTGTTTAGTGTTGTATTGGGTAGTGGCTTTGCTGGCATTCATTCCCCCCAATTTTGGGGGGGGTTTGCAAAACCAAGATTTACATGCTACAATCACCACTGCATACGCGCACACACACAAACCCACAGATGCAAGTATTTTGATAGCTGCTACTTATTGTGAACACTTCAGTCACCATTGATCTTGGCATAGATATCCATGGTGGGCTCCCATATGCCCATCTCTGTCTCTGTTGAGTGGCCCCTGGCCAGCAGCTTATTGGGGGGGGGCTATAGCCAATATTCCATCCCAGACAGACACTAATCTGGGAGGCAAATGATAAGGCTGAGGTTTACAGGAGGAGCATTACACACGCGTCCAAATTTGCATTTAAAGGCCCTAAAGTAATCTTTAGGCTTATTTAAATCTCAGCAAGACACTAGCATAAAAAATAATTGAGAGGGAAAATATGTGTGGACCCACCTCCAGTGCGTTCCCATGATAGACCAAATCCCTGCCATAAATAAGCGACAATTTGGATCACATTGGCGTTCTCACACAACACAGAAGCTTGTCTGTATTATTCTTTCTCGACATCCAAATAAAACCGCCACATGGGACAACCGCGCCAGCCAAAAGACATTTGTGGTTTGTGAAAAAGCCCACTCACTGGAAATAAGGAAGACAATTTGTGTTTTAGAGATTTGAGTTCTGAGATTTTGTATTCAATACATCGAGAGGTTTGGGGATGTATTTCTACACAATAGGCATTCAGGGAAAAAAAATATATTTTGTATGGTTATCATATGGTTATTTTTTTGTCAACATTCAATTGTTATTTAAGGAAAAACAAAAATGACTCAATGCAGGGAATATCACCAGTTGCTAGCATGGTCTTGAAGTATGTTTAACAAACCGCTATGCTCAGTGCTCAGCCACTTTGAGTCTGCGTCAGGGCTATATTTCCAATATGGGGCTATATGGTTGCATCCTATGCATCCAGAAGGGATTTGAAAGATTAATTCCTACCTTTCCGGTTGCATATATGTGATTTTGTTTGACAAACACCACCCCTACAGGGACACTTTTTTCATAAATACTTAACAATGTGCCTGCCTTTCCAGAGTCAAAGAGATGTAGCAGTGTGACGGACCAAAGCTGGAAAGTGACCCAGATTCAATTTAGACTTGGATGCTTTTAACACTGAGTAGCACCTGTGATACAATATTCAACTGTGAACAGTACAATGACAATGTGAACAGCCATTACAACAGAGTACACAGACGGATCACAGATAGGATTTATTCTCAGGCGAACAGACACTGTTTGAACAGAAACTAAAATATTTAGAGTGCCAAGAGAGAGATGTTCTTCAAAAAAAATAAGAATTGAAATGAAAATTCACAGAATATATTTTCAGTTGAAGACCTGAATATGCACAATATTGGATTGATATACACAATGCGAATGAACATGCCTCCTTTTGTTAAAGTCAAGGTTGTAGTATCCTAAGTCTCAGCCCTGGGAATGCTATGCACAGAAAACAAGGCTATGCTCCTGCTGCAAAGAGTGACTAGAGAGGGTTGGTAGAATGACAAAGGGATATTTTGTTGTCACACAACCTTTTTGACCATTCAGTTTATATACTATCTACAAGGACACAGCGTTAAAAACAGCGTCCTGCTTTCACCCATACTTGCCAGTCTGTCTGAATTTCGTTAGCATTACACCCAGACGGAACACAGGTCAAATCAGCTTCATATAAAAGCCATGGCCCTGGGCTAAGATTTGACCAGCGAGGATGAGACACAGTGTTTGGCACGGTGAACAAAATCACTCTTGCTGTCAATCTCCATTGGAGAAAACTGAGTAGACAAGGATGAAAAAAATTGATCCGGACATGAGCCCCCTTCTAACACAACCCTAGCTCTCTGTCACACTGGCCCTCCTAACACAACCCTAGCTCTCTGTCACACTGGCCCTCCTAACACAACCCTAGCTCTCTGTCACACTGGCCCTCCTAACACAACCCTAGCTCTCTGTCACACTGGCCCTCCTAACACAACCCTAGCTCCCAGTCACACTGGCCCTCCTAACACAACCCTAGCTCCCAGTCACACTGGCCCTCCTAACACAACCCTAGCTCCCAGTCACACTGGCCCTCCTAACACAACCCTAGCTCTCTGTCACACTGGCCCTTCTAACACAACCCTAGCTCTCTGTCACACTGGCCCTCCTAACACAACCCTAGCTCTCTGTCACACTGGCCCTCCTAACACAGCCCTAGCTCTCTGTCACACTGGCCCTCCTAACACAACCCTAGCTCTCTGTCACACTGGCCCTCCTAACACAACCCTAGCTCTCTGTCACTCTGGCCCTCCTAACACAACCCTAGCTCCCAGTCACACTGGCCCTCCTAACACAACCCTAGCTCTCTGTCACACTGTCCCTCCTAACACAACCCTAGCTCTCAGTCACACTGGCCCTCCTAACACAACCCTAGCTCCCAGTCACACTGGCCCTCCTAACACAACCCTAGCTCCCAGTTACAATGACCCATGCTCACTCTTCCGTAGTATGGGCCTACTACCCTCCACTCTAAACTATATGGGTAATGGCTGACTGTTTGACATAACCCTGTCGGTCAGAGCTGAGCCTGGGTGACACTTGACAGATGTGTAATTGCTGAAAGAGCACAGTGACAGGTGGATGAGCTTAAAGACACCAGATATGCTTTCTCAGAAAAACGGCAAAGCTGTCAGGAAGGAGCAGCACATCTTTAAGTAGCACTATGAATGGTTGTTTTTTTCCAGAGAAGCGTTATTACACTACGACGACACTATGAAGGCACTACGAAGGTGTTATAAAGGCCCTATGAAGATGTTACGAAAGCTCTACGAAGGTGCCATGAAGGCTCTATGATGGCTCTATGAAGGCACTCTAACACTTTCCAAATTATTTATTAACGTTCAAATTAGTTTGAGCTATGACTTATACAACGGGCCAAAGCGGACAAGGTCGAGTCTTCTCTAACTGGGCCCCCAGTTAATGCGTCCAGATGTATATTCTGATATTCCCCGATAAGGAATCATAAGGTTTCACCATCATCTGAGCGCACTCATAAAGCCTGCGCTGTGGGGTGATAGCTTTCCTCTGTCAGGTCATGCCAGGTGATATGGCACGGAGAGACGGAGATAGCACTCACCCCTATAAAATAGAGGAAGTGAGACAAAGCCTTGCTCTGTTGATTAGGAGCGTGGATGTGGGAAATGGTGGTGCAAACATATGGTTGGACCTGAAGGATGAGGGTGGAGGGGGGGCAGGGGGGTTGCTTTATGTCGGGGACCTATAATGTTAATCCATGTGTTCCTTCGGTTGCAGAGCGCAAATCACAAAGCCTGTACAACTGTCCATCATTCACAATCCCCGTTCCGCCTCCAAAGGCACATCGAAAAATAAATCACTTCAGCTTCCAGTCAACGGGGTGATGGGAAGAGAGGTGTTCTGAGGGCAGGGAGAGATTCACTTCTCCCTCAACAACCAGGTGTTATTAGAACCAGGGTTATCAAATTGAAGGAGGGAGTCATCTGCTTTTGGATGTGACCTCAATTGCTATCTCAACCCAGAATGGAGAGAAAATTTAAAACATTGACAGTCGTTATATCGCCGCATCCACTGACATTCTATAGAGATCCAGCAATGATACAGCCAGGTTATAGCTGTTTGTATACCCTGAAATGGGTTAATTCAGTGGGGGTATTTTCACTTCTAATTTGGGTAGCTTTCATCTTGTCTGCCAAGAGGCGCAGCGAGGAAGAGAACCAAGAGGGAGCGATCATTTCCACCCTCCTCCATTTCCTGGCCCCAGACAAAACCAAGCCGGGCTGGGCTGCTGAAGATGATGTATCTGTGATCAAAGAGCCTGCGGTTGTCAGCAGCCCTGGCTAGCTCAGCAACCTGATTGCTCCTGGATAGATTTGTCCCTTTGAACAGGCTGAGTTCTGACTGCAGGCTCTGTTTATGCATAGAAAAGACAGGGGAGAAATAAAATATAGCCGACATTATGTAGCGAAACACAGTATGATGGGTAGACTATCTGCTGGATGATATATGGAAGAGAGGAGAGAGGAGAAGAGAGGAGTCTGACAAGAATACCAGCTGATATTTGTTAGAATTACAGCTAATTAGATAACATTTAGAAAACTCATCTCGGCGTCGACTTGTTGAGTCTGTGTTTCTGCGCAGCAGCATTGCGATTTCCTTTTTTTGTAGATTGTGTACACCAGTCTTGATTAGCTGACAAGGTAGTGTAGCTAATTATTCCCCAGACACATTAGATTAGACTGTGATACTGTATGTTTTCTTTGGCATAGAGATCCTTGTGATTAGACCGTGTGATAATGTATGAGATCCTAGTGATTAGACCGTGTGATAATGTATGAGATCCTAGTGATTAGACCGCGTGATAATGGATGAGATCCTAGTGATTAGACCGCGTGATAATGTATGAGATCTTTGTGATTAGACCGCGTGATAATGTATGAGATCCTAGTGATTAGACTGTGCGATAATGTATGAGATCCTAGTGATTAGACCGCGTGATAATGTATGAGATCCTAGTGATTAGACCGCGTGATAATGTATGAGATCCTAGTGATTAGACCGCGTGATAATGTATGAGATCCTAGTGATTAGACCGCGTGATAATGTATGAGATCCTAGTGATTAGACTGTGCGATAATGTATGAGATCCTAGTGATTAGACCGCGTGATAATGTATGAGATCCTAGTGATTAGACCGCGTGATAATGTATGAGATCCTAGTGATTAGACCGCGTGATAATGTATGAGATCCTAGTGATTAGACCGCGTGATAATGTATGAGATCCTAGTGATTAGACTGCTGTACATACTGATCTACTGAGTCGACACAATAAAATACAGAAGTCTTCTAGTAATGAAGAGTAACTGGAATGTAGTTGGGCAGTTGATTAAAAAGCACTTATGTCATAAGATTTGGTATAAATTGAAACTGTTAACGAAGATCTACAGCACTACAATTAAATTAATGTCTAACAATATTAATGTCTTGTGCGTCTCTATGCCTGATGCTGTCTAGCAATAGCGAACCCCTTTGTGGCCCATCCATGTTTGCCTGAATTGAATGGAACAGTCTGTCCAGCGGCAACCATCTTGTACTGAGGTACACATGTTCCCCTACTACAATGTCAAACACACTTGACATTAAAGGAACTCTTGAAGTTTGTGTTGGTGGGAGACCTCACAAGAGTCATTCGAGGAACACATTGTCAAAGGCCTGCAAGACCCTTTCGAAAGGTTGCTCAGGGGGACTGCTAAAAAAATGCATAAAGACTACATTTATGATAGAGAAATGTATCCAACAGAAATATTGTAAAATATTTCAACGTGGTCTCAGAGCAATTCATATTTTTCTGTATGTCAATCTATGACACTCCATTTACTATATGATATGTTACATTAGATTACATTATGAATGACATAGCGGTTGTACAATATCATACGAATTATACAACAAGTAGTATCATATGTCTTACCTGGTCGTACAATACTGAATAATGGGCCGGAGGGGATGGCTGCCGCTTTACGGGCTCCTAACCAACTGTGCTATTTTGTTAGTTTTTTCGCATTGTTTGTAACTTATTTTTTTACTTATCCTGTTATGGCTGCAGCCCGTCGCCGGTACACCTATGACAACATCCAGCTCAAGTGCAGGGCGCGAAATTCAAAATCTATTTTTTTTTAAATATTTAACTTTCACACATTAACAAGTCCAATACAGCATTTGAAAGATAAACATCTTGTCAATCCAGCCAACATGTCCGATGTTTTAAATGTTTTACAGAGAAAACACCACATATATTTATGTTAGCTCACCACCAAATAAAAAAGGAGGACAGACATTTTTCACAGCACAAGTAGGATGCAAGTAGCATGCACAAGCCAACCTAACTAACCTAGAACCAACCTAAATAACCTAGAAAAAACTACCTCAGATGACAGTCCTATAACATGTTACACAATAAATCTATGTTTTGTTCAAAAAATTTGCATATTTTAGCTATAAATCAGTTTTACATTACTGCTACCATCATAGCTACAGTCAGAAATCGCACGGGAGTAGCCAGAGAAAATACAGACACCAACGTCAACTACTAATTACACATCATAAAACATTTCAGAACAATATATGGTAGATAGCTAATGAAAGACAAAGATCTTGTGAATAGAGCCAATATTTCCGATTTTTGAAGTGTTTTACAGCGAAAACACAATATATCGTTATATTAGCTTACTACAATAGCTAGCACACAGCAGCATTGATTCTAGTCAAACGGTAGCATAGCACAGTTCGACAGCTATATGAAAAAGCATCCCAAATTGGGTCCTTATCTTTGTTGATCTTCCATCAGAATGTTCTCCAAGGGGTCCTTTGTTCAGAAACGTCTTTATTTCGATCCAGAACGAACGATTTCCCTCTTGAATTAGCAAGCACACTGGCAGTGCGGCGCTAACCTCTCCATCTTGACAAAATTCTTGCGTCGCATCACGTCTAAAGTCCAGAATAAATTTCAATAATATAATTAAACTATATTGAAAAAACATACTTTAGGATGATATTGTGACATGTATCAAATAAAATCGAAGCCAGAGATCATATTCACCTTTAACGAGTGTTTTCCAGGAGCCGAGTCCAGGTCCTACTTCGCGCCCAGAAAAAAAAATAAAGTGCGCAAGTCTCACTCCAAGAGGTTGTGTTCAATCCCAGGACGAGATAATCAAGTCATTTCTGCTCTCACTTCCGCATGACACCCAGAGGAAGGCGTATGACGTGTTTCTACAGTCCTAAGTGACATGCCCTTTTATAGACAAGGTCTTGAAGAGCGACATCGATTTTGGAAATCTCACTTCCGGATAGGAAATGGGCTGTAAAAATAGTTCTGTTCCACTTAGAGAAATAATTAAAACGGTTTTAGAAACTAGAGACTGTTTTCTATCCAATAGTAATAATAATATGCATATTGTAAGAGCAAAAATTGATTAAGAGGCCGTTTGAAAATTGGCACATATTTTCCAGTTTTTCAATACGCCCCCTGCAGCCATAACAAGTTATTTTGTACATAATGTTGCTGCTACCGTCTCCTAAGACCGAAAAGAGCTTCTGGACATCAGAATAGTGATTACTCACCTCGAACTGGACAAAGATTTTTTCTTTAACGAGTCCGACAAGAAGGATATACAGCTTTCTCGAGACCAAGCCCAAACCCCCATCATTTGCGTAAAGAAAAGACGCGGAAAAAGGGGGCAGAGGTCTGGCTGCCTTCTAAGAATTCGTAGTCAAGTGGGTAAACTTCCACTACCATCCAAACTATTGGCCAACGTGCAATCACTGGAAAATAAAATGGATGATGTACGATTAAGAATATCCTACCAACGGGACATTAAAAACTGCAATATCTTATGTTTCAGAGTCGTGGCTAAACGACGACATGGATACAATAGAGCTGGCTGGGTATTCCGTGCATCGTTAGGACAGAGAAGCTACGTCTGGTAAGACGAGGAGCGGGGGTGTGTCTCTATTTGTAAAAAACAGCTAGTGCGCGATTTCTAATATTAAAGAAGTCTCAAGGTATTGCCCGCCTGAGGTAGAATACCTTATGATAAGCTGTAGACCACACTATCTACCAAGAGAGTTTTCATCTATATTATTGGTAGCTGTCTATTTACCACCACAAACCAATGCTGGCACTAAGACCGCACTCAACAAGCTGTATAAGGCCATAAGCAAACAAGAAAATGCTCATCCAGAAGTGGCGCTCCTAGTGGCCGAGGACTTTAATGCAGACACAATTAAATCAGTTTAACCAAATTTCTACCAACATGTCACATGTGCAACCAGAGGGAAAAAAAACTATAGACCACCTTTACTCCACACACAGAGACGCATACAAAGCTCTCCCTTGCCCTCCATTTGGCAAATCTGACCATAATTCTATCCTCCTGATTCCTGCTTACAAGCAAAAACTAAAGCAGGAACTACCAGTGACTCGCTCAATACAGAAGGGGTCAGATGATGTGGATGCTACGCTACAGGACTATTTTGCGAGCACAGACTGGAATATGTTTTGGGACTCATCCAATGGCATTGACCAGTATACCACCTCAGTCTCCGGCTTCATCAGTAAGTGCTTAGACGACGTCGTCCCCACAGTGACCGTACGTACATACCCCAACCAGAAGCCATGGATTACAGGGAACATCCGCATCAAGCTAAAGGCTAGAGCTGCCGCTTTCAAGGAGTGCAACACTAATCCGGAAGCTTATAAGAAATCCCGCTACGCCCTCAGACGAACAATCAAACAGGCAAAGTGTCAATACAGGACTAAGATTGAATCGTACTACAACGGCTCTGAAGCTAGTTGGATGTGGCAGGGCTTGAAAACTATTACAGACTACAAAGGGAAACCCAGCCGCGAACTGCCCAGTAACGCGAGCTTATCAGACGAGCTAAAGGCCTTTTATGCTAGCTTCAAGGCAAGGAACACTGAAGCATTCATGAGAGCACCAGCCGTTCCAGACGACTGTGTGATCACACTCTCGGTAGCTGACGTGAGCAAGACCTTTAAACACCGAGCTGCGGGGCCAGATGGATTACCAGGACGTGTACTCAAAACATGCACGGATCAACTGGCAGGTGTCTTCTTCAGTGACATTTCCACCCTCTCCCTGACCGAGTCTGTAATAGCTACATGTTTCAAGCAGACCACCATAGTCCATGTGCCCAAGGAAGCAAAGGTAACCTGCCTAAATGTAGCACTCACGTCGGTAGCCATGAAGTGCTTTGAAAGGCTGGTCATGGCTCACATCAGCACCATCATCCCGGAAACCCTAGACCGACTCCAATTCTCATACCGCCCCAACAGATCCACAGATGACGCAATCTCAATTCCACTCCACACTGCCCTTTCCCACCTGGACAAAAGGAACACCTATGTGAGAATGCTGTTCATTGACTACAGCTCAGCGTTCAACACCATAGTGCCCACAAAGCTCATCACTATACTAAGGACCATGGGACTAAACACCTCCCTCTGCAACTGGATCCTGAACTTCCTGACGGGCCGCCCCCAGGTGGTAACGGTAAGGAACAACACATCTGCCACGCTGATCCTCAATACTGGGGCCCCTCAGGGGTGAGTGCTTAGTCCCCTCCTGTGCTCCCTGTTCACCCACGACTGCGTGGCCAAACACGACTCCAATACCATCATTAAGTTTGCTGACGTTTGACTGATCGTGGACTACAGGGAAAGGCGGGCCGAACAGTCCCCCATTAACATCGACAGGGCTGTAGTTGAGCGGGTCAAGAGCTGCACCATCAAAAGCATCCTGACCGTTTGTATCACTGCCTGGTATGGCAACTGCTCGGCATCTGACCATAAGGCGCTACAAAGGGTAGTGCGTACGGCCCAATACATCACTGGGGCCAAGCTTCCTACCATCCAGGACCTATATACTAGGTGGTGTCAGAGGAAGGCCCAAAAAATTGTCAAAGACTCCAGTCACCCAAGTCATAGACTGTTCTCTCTGCTACCGCACAACAAGCGGTACCGGAGCGTCAAGTCTAGGACCAAAACGCTCCTTAACAGCTTCTTCCCCCAAACCATAAGACTGCTGAACAATTAAATTACATTGACACGTCTCCCCTCCTTTTGTTTTTACACTGCTGCTACTTACTGTTTATTATCTATGCATAGTCACTTTGCCCCTACCTACATGTACAAAATAACTCGACTAACCTGTACCTCCGCACATTGACTCTGTACCGGTACCCCCTGTATATAACCTCGGTATTGTTATTTTATTATGTTACTTAAAGAAATGCATTTTACTATTCTTACTTAAATGTATTTTGTAAATATTTTCTTAACTCTTTCTTGAACTGCATTGTTGGTTAAGGGCTTGTAAGTAAGCACTTCATGTTGTATTAGGAGCATATGACAAAAATATATATATATTTTATTTTATTTGACAATAGCATACGAATTGGATGATGTTACCTATCACCCATCTTCAAGGACGTATAGTATTGCACATCTTTATCTGAGACCAGGTTGCTTGTTGCGTGGTAACAACAAAGGACTATTACGGGAAGAATTTATGTTGGCGGTTACAGGAACTGACAATATAGGTTAGGAAAACTAAGACAAAGGTTAGGTGAATTTACGTAGCAGGTTAGGTGAATTGAGTTAAGTTTATAATTAGGATTTGGGGAAGGGTTAGCTAAAATGCTACAGTCCTCAAAACATAAACATCCAACCTTTGGATTGCTTGACTGTCGCGTATTGCACCCACCCATCCTCCCCGACCAGCCTCCTTACTTTTGTTTCTGTAACTAGACCCTTAGTAGGTATCTTACGTCTTGGATATGGCTCTGAGGCTAGGTTGAATAAACATGTCTCAGTCTTACTTTCTAGCCAAGGATCAAATCTAAATAAATACATATTTAATTATCATTGGAACCCCTGTTGCGACAGCATTTCTAGAAACACAGGAAGGGAAAAGCCAAATAGTTCAAAAGAAACACTCTTGTTTTCCCTGCCTGTGCAGTTCAGGTCAGGGCTTTCAAGGGACATCATCCGTCTCTGTTTCCCCGTCTCTCCTGTCATGTTAAACATTAAAAAGCACGGCAGCACATCTCCAGATGCGAGACATCAAAGCTAAGGTTAGTTTATGAACGCAAATACATCTATTTTCTGTTTTAATGTAATGTTTTTTCTTCCTCAATCTATAACATGACGCATGGACAACAAACAGAGAGGTAACGAGCGGTTACATAAACTGTGATTAACATATCTGACGGCTGCATTTGGGTCAAACAGTGATGGGAAAATCAGGTCATTTCTGACAGCTGATGAAAACAGAAATCATCACGGTGCGGCAGTTGGCGTAATTACGTATTTATGAGTTGGAGAAGACTTGGGGTAGCGGAGGAGGAGATGTACGTAGACAGAGATGTGCTTCCAGAGTGCTGCCGTTGCTTTGTAATGACAGCTCATTTCCCTATGTGGGTGTCTCTCTTGGCTCAGCTATGGGGCCTTTGTTACTCCCACCAGCTTACACTACCTACAAGCCAGGTCGGTTATGCACTGTACAGGAGGGTTAAATATTGTATTATTAAGAGATGAACACTCGCCAGAGACCTGGGCCAGGGAAAAAGAAAACATGTAGGACTTACACAAAGGGCAGCTTTCTAGTAGGTTGTTTGTGTTGTAAAAGACAGCGCTGGCTTTTGGGCCAACTGGAGGATATACTTGATGCTGAGTAATACAGTGCATTGAATCTTCAGAGTCTTCCCTAATGGATTTAGTTTAGTCTACAGGCTGCATTCTGAAAGTACACTTGAATGGTAAACTACATATGTAGGATCTTAATTTGAGCCAGTTTGCTACAGCCGTTTTTTATTCATGGACAGTTTTGTAGGGGTTGATGCCATTTTCATCAGGGCATATTAAATCTGAAATTTCAAAGTGTAAATGACAAACTTCAGAAAACTTTTGAAAACTCAAACTCACTACAAGTCAGCATTTCTTGGTATGCAGGAAAATTCTCTGCAAAAAAGAGTGATCAAATTAAGATCCTACATCTGTAGCAGAACTAGTGCATCTTTGGACAGTGTTGATGATTAGTTTATCAATGTTTCATTTTACAGCGAGTGATGAATGAGGTTAGTCTAATGTATGGAATAAATACTGTTAGTTACATGATGTCAGCTGGAAATGAGTACTATGGGCATATACAATGACTGTATAAAACAATAGGAACAGGTGAATCCAGATGAAAGCTGTGATCCCTTCAATCAGTGTAGATGAAGGGGAGGAGACAGGTTAAAGAAGGATTTTTTTTGCGACAATTGAGACATGGATTGTGTATGTGTGCCATTCAGAGGGTGAATGGGCAAGAAAAAATATGTAAGTGCCTTTGAACAGGGTATGATAGTAAGTGCCAGACGTAACAGATTAAGCGTGTCAAGAACTGTAACGCTGCTGGGTTTTTCATACTCAACAGTTTCAATGTGTATCAAGAATGGTCCACCACCCAAAGGACATCCAGCCAACTTGACACAACCGTGGGAACAGTTGGAGTCAGCATGGGCCTGTGGAACGCTTTCGACACCTTGTAGAGTCCATGCCCGACTAACTGAATCAAAAGGTGGTGTTCCTAATGTTTAGTGCACTCAATGTAGTTCGTCTTATATTCATATTTCAGACCATTAAGTCTTCATATTAAGTGCTTATTATATTCCTATTCACTATGTGGGCTTACAATTGATATGTTAACTGTACTGTTGTATTTCCATACATAAAACCATTTACTGTACAGTACTGTATGTCCCGACCCCTAACTTAACTTGTGTCATGACACTTATGGGGCTATTGTTCCCTGCTCAGATAGACAAGGTGGATGCTACCTCAAATCAAAGCCATCCTGCCTCTCTTTGCTCCCTAAAAATCTAAGCCAGACACAGACCATACCACCAACCCCACAGCAACCCCCATCCACGCTGACATTTGTGATGGGGCGAAACAGTTCCAATATGGGCCTGTCTACTGCATTGGCCATGTAAAGTTTAATAAGCACCTTTTGTGGAGTGATATGAATAATGTATACATTACTCCTCTGTAAAGCGCCCGTGGTGCATCTGTCTTCACAACGGACAGGAGCCAAGTGGAGTGATGGACCGGTGGAAATGAAAAGCCTGAGGCAAAGAGAGAAAAGTTGAAGGCGGTACAGTAATGTCAATGTGTCCCTGTGCCAGTTCCAATACAGAGCAGGAATCATCAGGACGATTCCTGTTTTCCCCCTCTCCTCAGACTGTCTGTGTATGTCTGTGTGTCTGTATGTGTCTGTGTCTCTGTGTGTGTGTGTGTGTGTGTGTGTGTGTGTGTGTGTGTGTGTGTGTGTGTGTGTGTGTGTGTGTGTGTGTGTGTGTGTGTGTGTGTGTGTGTGTGTGTGTGTGTGTGTGTGTGTGTGTGTGTGTGTGTGTGTGTGTGTGTGTGTGTGTGTGTGTGTGTGTGTGTGTGTTTCAAGTAGTGGTCTTCACAGGTCCACCCGAACCTGAATACCCGAGACCCACCCGGGACTGTAGCCAGTAAATACTTGAACGGCTGGTCATGTCTCACATCAACACCATCATCCCAGATACCCTGGACCCACTCCAATTCGCATACCGCTCCAACAGATCCACAGATGACACAATCTCGATTGCACTCAACACTGCCCTTTCCCACCTGGACAAAAGGAACACCTACGTGAGAATGCTGTTCATTGACTACAGCTCAGCGTTCAACACCATATTGCCCTCCAAGGTCATCACTAAGCTAAGGACCCTTGGAACAACTGGATGCTGGACTTCCTGATGGGCCGCCCCAGGTGGTGAGGGTAGGCAACAACACATCCGCCATGCTGCCCCTCAACACGGGAGCCACTCAGGGATATGTGCTTAGTCCCCTCCTGTACTCCATGTTCACACACAACTCCAACACCATCATTAAGTTTGGCGACAACATGCCGACGATGAGACAGCCTATAGGGAGGAGGTCAGAGGCCTGGCAGAGTGGTGCCAGAACCACAACCTCTCTCTCAAGTTTATTATGGACTACAGGAAATGGAGAGCCGAACACGGCCCCATTTATATCGACAGGGCTGTAGTGGACCGGGTCGAGAGCTTCAAATTCCTTGGTGTCCACAACACTAAGAACATATCATTGTCCACAGACACCAACACAGTCGAGAAGAGGTTACGACAACGACTCTTCCCCCTCAGGAGGCTGAAAATATTTGTCAGGACCCCTCAGATCCTCAAAAAGTTCTACAGCTGCACCATTGAGAGCATATTGACTGGGTGCATCACTGCTTGGTATGGCAACTGCTTGGCATTCGACTGCAATGCACTACTGAGGGTAGTGTGTAGAGCCCAGCAAATCACTGGGGCCGAGCTCCCTACCATCCAGGACCTCTATACCAGGCAATGACAGAAGAAGGCAATGAAAAATGTCAAAGACTCCAGTCACCCAAGTCATAGACTGTTCTCTCTGCTACCACATGGCAAGTGGTACAGACACCAAGTCTGAAACCATCAGGACCTTGAACAGCTTCAGAAGACTGCTAAATAGTTATTGAACAGTTAACTAAATAGCTATCCGTACTATCTGAACAGACCCTTTTTTGCACTACCTATTTTGTCACATCACATATACTGCTGCTAATGTTTATTGTGTGTCACTTTACCTCTACCTATATATACAGTACATACACTGAGTGTACCAAACTCCTTTTGCCTTCAGAAAGGCCTCAATTCATCGGGGCATGGACTCAAACCAGTGCGCCTGGCACCTACTACTGGGGCAGCAGGTAGCCTAGTGGTTAGAGCATTTGGCCAGTAACCAAAAGGTTGCTAGATCAAATCCCCAAGCGGACAAGGTAAAAGTCTGTTGTTCTGCCCCTGAAAAAGGCAGTTAACCCACTGTTCCTAGGCTGTTGCTGTAGATTTTTTCTTAACTGACTAGTTAAATAAAGATAAAATAAATAAAACACTGGGTTCAACTTTTGGACCTGAGCTGTCCTTACAGAATATCTTGGAACATATGCTGACATGGGAAGGGGGGCTGCTTTCTTGTAAATGTTTATTGGAGGTCTCAGTAGGTGACGCGAAAGGGGAAAGACAGACAGATCTTAGGAAGATATCAATGTTCTTAGAGCTGGCTACTGCAGATATCATTAGACTGTTTATGTAGAAAGAGATGTCTATGTAGATTAGGAGCTTATGGTTATGAAGACAGTGATCTTGTTATCTTCTCAAAGTGCTCTGCAGGAGCATAATGTCAACATAATTAACATACAATAAGTTGTAAGAAAAATATATGCAAATTGACAGTCATTTCACATAGACTGAAAACCTAGGTAATGATTTCAACAATTCAAGGGAATAAAAAATACAAATTAAATAGATTTTTTCCAAAGCCATCAGAACCAGGCTCATTACACTTGATGTTTGTTTCTTTCTCATCATATGAGCTGAAAATCCAGAGAGAAGCGTCTGCATGTTTCTCTCACCTCTTTGATCGTGTAAGTACAGCCCTCCCCCTCCTCCTTCTCTCACTCTACCCCTCCCACAACCCTCCCCCTCCTCCTCCTCTCACTCTACCCCTCCTTCAACCATCCCCCTCCTCTTCTCATTCTACCCCTCAACCTCCTCTCACTCTAACCCTCCCTCAACCCACCGCTCATTCTGCCCCCTTCTATCACACCCAACCCCTCAGCCGTGCTCAGCGGTTAAATTAGAAATCTCCTGCGTTTTAACTGGAAGCTCCGGCTGAAGCCCCCATTCAATAGATTGGTGTGCCTCTTATCTTGTGAGAGATCTATCTACTCCCCTGTTGAATAAGCAATGGGAGTGTCAGTCCCCGTGGCCTGGCCTGTGCGACCCTCCCCTCCCTTCCCTCACCCTTTAACTCCCCTACTCCCCCCTTCCCCCCTGTCTCCACCTACACAGATTGCTTCCCCCCCAGCCTTCCCCCTCTCTCTTCACCCAGTCAACAGGGCCTTACACGGGCACACAAAAGAAGGCTCCTGGCTTAGTAGGCTGGTGATGGATGCATTTGCATAGCCATCTCCGTTATCTTGGCGAAACAGGTCTCAGGCTTCTATTCTCTCAGGTCTTTACAGCTTGCTTTCTCGCGCTCGCCCTTTTCTTTTCGCCCACCGTTTTTTCCGAAGGTCACTCATTAATACTCCTGAGCATTAATGGTGACCCCCTGACCCCTGGCTTGAAAGCTTGGGCATACCCGAGCAGCAAAGCCTGGGCTGAGTGCTGGGCCCTGCTCACCAAAATCAAGGACTGAGTGACATAGGGGCCCCAAAAGAATAAGAGGCCCCTCCTTGTCCTTCCCTCATCTCCATAGACGCCCCACGGCTTGTCCCCTCTTTAGATTGATTGGCTATGCAGAACATTTCTAAGTCAATCAATTGCATTTATTCAATAGGAGGGCCATGAAAATCCATCGTAAAAGAGGGATAGATGGTTCTTCATTCATCTCCCAATGGACAACCAAAATTTGTATTTTGTCAAACTAATTTTAGGCCCAAACAAGGGAATAAAATGTTAGCTAAATGTTGAATTGAATCTGTTCATTCATTGTATTTCAAAAATAATATATATTTCTGCTCTGCTTGTAACATAAAACAATTTATTTTCTATATTCTCTTTATAAATTAGCAAAACAAGATGCAAATTGTATGCAAAGCTGACAACAGACCGCCTCACTCTTTGAAATATTGCAAACAAAATACATTTTCTTAATAATATACTATAAAAAAAAGCCTTTGACAATGAAATAAGAATCAACCAAAATTACCTCTTAATTTTCATCTTACAGTAGGCCTTTGCCGGAAACATTGAATCCCACACAAACAGGGAATGTGGTGAAAAACCCTCAACAATAAGACCCCTTCATTTCTGCTTGCACTGCAGTTTCTGTTTCGACTCTGGAGTTTAACTAGTATTGGGCTTGATGTATCACATCTCTCTGTTTTTCCTGCGTGGCTCTTTTTGGGCCTCGGGTCAGGGGGTGAAATAAAGCAGAACCTATTTTAAGTTTGACAGGGTCTCGACAGCCTGAACCTAAGGCAATCCCCCCCAGCCATGGCTTGACAAGAGGCCACGTCCATGACAAAGGTGCAGTTTGTTGCAACCTTTGGGGGAGGGGGGGGGGGGGGGGGGTGTACAACGGAGAGGGTTATTGGGCATTTCTTTGACCTTTTAAGCCCTCTATAGATGAAAGGGGTTTACATTTTTACTAGACCAGTCACAAGGAAGTCCCTAGACACTTGTATGAGATTGTATGAGATTCAAAGCTCAGCAAAACCTTAATCAGAGGAGAGTTGGTTAGTGTTCAGGTGGTGTTCAGCAGCCTTGTTCTAATGGTACCATGTTGACATCTATAGTGTGCACTCAGATATAGCTTCTGCATCTGAAGAGAATGGTCAAGAATAGTGCCTGATGAACACAAAATATGACATATGCCCAAAAAAGCCTACTAAAGCATTTGTGGTCACAAACTTATTAAATCATAATTCTGACACAAGTGTCCATAAAAGCATTGGTTGTGCAAGGTATGGGAAAAATATGTTTTATTGTCATATACACCAGATAGGTGCAGTGAAATGTATTGTTTTACAGGGTCAGCCATAGTAGTATATGCCATCTTAAATCATGAAAGCTCGAGTCAAAGCCAATACCACAACCGTTACTTAAAACAGAATTCTGTTTTATAAAAACATATCTATCATTTACAAAGAACGGGCAAAAGAGAACACGTGCACACTTTGCCTTTTGCCATTTACCAAACATTTGATCAAATCTTACAGCGCCTGCTTAATATTTAAAGCCGCAGCCATGCAGCCTAATGGTCTGGGGCACGGCTAAGCTATTCAAGGGTCAATTGTGTTATTAAGATTAATGAAGGGGTGATAAAGGCTACGTCATATCTGTACAGTACTCCCTCTGCCTGATTACAGCCAGGCCATATTAAGAGGAGTGAGTAAGGTTTGCCCACTTAGCTTATCCACATAAGTGGCTTAGGATGTTTTTCCTGTGATGCTCTATGGCTACTCTACCATTTTTTCACCAATTCATTTTTCATTGTCTGACCAAATATAGCACAAATCCTCTTTGCATCTACCCTTGTAGTTTCACAGAAAATGTGGAGGTTGTAGTCTGAGAAGCTTGGTTAGATTTCAGTAAGATTTAGTTCTTTTGGGAAATTAGGCTCCCTGATATACAGCCAAAGCAGGTTGTCCAGACAGACAGACAGACTGCCAGATGGAGGGTGAAATTAAGGGACTTGGCACAGCGGGTGGTCCAACGCCGTAGACCCAATTGTTTCAGCTCCTCAAACCAAACCCTGCTGATGTCAGTGGTAATTGCTTCGACACCGTCTAATCTGGCTCTAATCCCGTATGGACACCAACTTGGATCAGATGGAAAGCATCTCCCTGTCCGCCTGGCTAACATCTGTAAGTTGCTTACAGTGAATGAGTGTTGGCCACGCGTCCTAGGCCTTAAACAGACCCTCCTCCCAAAGCCCACTTCCGTCCCCTCAGAAAATCTACTTTAAACGTTACGAGACTGAAAGCCTCTGAAACTCTTAAACACTTAAAAAAATATGGGTGAAGTTTCTTATGCACACTCTGAGCCAATGGGAAGTGATGCTAAATAATATATTTTCAGGCCACGGAAAATAGCAGACCTCCCAGAGTTGGTCTGAGGTGAGGAAATGTTTCACTCGTAGTCATTGCATTAGTTATGGCTTACATACAGTGGCTTGCGAAAGTATTCACCCCCCTTGGCAGTGTTCCTATTTTGTTGCCTTACAACCTGGAATTAAAATAGATTTTTGGGGGGTTTGTATCATTTGATTTACACATGCCTACCACTTTGAAGATGCAAATATTTTTATTGTGAAGTAAGCAAGAAATAAGACAAAAAAACTGAAAACTTGAGCGTGCATAACTACTCACCCCCCAAAGTCAATACTTTGTAGAGCCACCTTTTGCAGCAATTACAGCTGCAAGTCTCTTGGGGTATGTCTATATAAGCTTGGCACATCTAGCCACTGGGATTTTTGCCCATTCTTCAAGGCAAATCTGCTCCAGCTCCTTCAAGTTGGATGTGTTCCGCTGGTGTAAAGCAATCTTTAAGTCATACCACAGATTCTCAATTGGATTGAGGTCTGGGCTTTGATTAGGCCATTCCAAAACATTTAAATGTTTCCCCTTAAACCACTCGAGTGTTACTTTAGCAGTATGCTTAGGGCTATTGTCCTGCTGGAAGGTGAACAGTCTCAAATCTATGGAAGACTGAAACAGCAAACGTCCCACCGGCCAATAGCCAGGGAAAATACAGCGCGCCATATTCAAATAACATGATATAAAAATCAAACTTTCATTAAATCACACATGTAAGATACCAAATTAAAACTACACTCGTTGTGAATCCAGCCAACATGTCAGATTTCAAAAAGGCTTTTCGGCGAAAGCATAAGATGCTATTATCTGATGATAGCA
The DNA here is from genome assembly GCF_045679555.1 of Salvelinus alpinus. Taxonomy (NCBI): domain Eukaryota; kingdom Metazoa; phylum Chordata; class Actinopteri; order Salmoniformes; family Salmonidae; genus Salvelinus; species Salvelinus alpinus. The sequence continues at coordinate 32,883,275 of NC_092110.1, forward strand.
CAACAGTAAACAAAGAGAGTAGCATAATTCAACACTGCAAGCACGAAACAAAACGCGGAAATAAAATATAAATCATGCCTTACCTTTGACGAAATTCTTTTGTTGGCACTCCAAAATGTCCCATAAACATCACAAATGGTCCTTTTGTTCGATTAATTCTGTCGATATATATCCAAAATGTCAATTTATTTGGACCGTTTCATCCAGAAAAACACAGCTTCCAACTTTCGCCAAGTCACTACAAAATATATCAAAAGTTACATGTAAACTTTACCAAAACATTTCAAACTACTTTTGTAATACAATGTTAGGTATTTTTAAACGTTAATAATCGATCAATTTGAAGACGGGATGATCTGTGTTCAATACAAAAAGAAAACAAACTGACGCAACTTTTTTCTTTACGTGACTCTCTCAAAACATTTACTTCATGTGACCCTCATTTACGATAGCCCTACTTCTTCACTACACAAAGGAATAACCTCAACCGATTTCCAAGGACTGGTGACATCCAGTGGAAGCGGTAGGAATTGCAAGCAAGTCCATTAGAAATCTGGTGTCTCTAAGAAACTCATTGAAAAGACAGTGACATCAAAAAAATACAAATTCTGAATGGTTTGTCTTCAGGGTTTTGCCTGCTACATAAGTTCTGTTATTCTCACAGACATGATTCAAACGGTTTTAGAAACTTCAGAGTGTTTTCTATCCACATCTACTAATAATATGCATATCTTATATTCTGGGGATGAGTAGCAAGCAGTTGAATTTTGGCATGCTATTTATCCAAAAATGCTGCCCCCTGCCCTCAAGAAGTTTTAAGCAATGGCTTTTTTTCTGGCCACTCTTCCATAAAGCTCAGCTCTGTGGAGTGTACGGCTTAAAGTGGTCCCATGGACAGATACTCCAATCTCCACTGTGGAGCTTTGCAGCTCCTTCAGGGTTATCTTTGGTGTCTTTGTTGCCTCTCTGATTAACTTCTTTGGGGTAGGGGGCAGTATTTTCACGTCCGGATGAAAAGCATGCCCAGAGTAAACTGCCTGCTACAAAGCCATTAAAGCTGGAATATGCATATTATTAGTAGATTTGGATAGCAACCACTGAATTTTCTAAAACTGTTTGAATGATGTCTGTGAGTATAACAGAACTCATATGGCAGGCAAAAACCTGAGAAAAAATCCAACCAGGAAGTGGGAAATCTGAGGTTGGTCGATTTTCAACTCAGCTCCTATTGAAGATACAGTGGGATATTGATAATGTTGCACTTCCTAAGGCTTCCACTAGATGTCAACAGTCTTTGGAACCTTGTATGATGCTTCTACTGTGAAGTGGGGCCGAATGAGAGGGGATTGAGTAAGGTCTACCATGACGTGAACATGCGCTGACCATGCGCATTCATGTGAGAGCGAGCTCTGTTCCATCGCACTTCTGAAGACAAAGGAATTCTCCGGTTGGAACATTATTGAAGAGTTATGTTAAAAACATCCTAAAGATTGATTCAATACTTCGTTTGTCATGTTTTTACGGACTGTAATATAACTTTTTAAAAACTTTTTGTCCGTACTTTCCGCTGGACTTGCCCGCGTGTGGTGAGTTTGGAAAGTGTACTGAACGCTAGAACAACAAGGAGGAATTTGGACATAAATGACGGACATTATCGAACAAAACAAACATTTATTGTGGAACTGGGATTCCTGGGAGTGCATTCTGATGAAGATCATCAAAGGTAAGTGAATGTTTATAATGTTATTTCTGACTTCTGTTGACTGCACAATATGGCGGATATATTTGTGTCTTGATTGGGCTCTGAGCGCCGACCTCAGATTATTGCATGGTTTGCTTTTTCCATAAAGCTTTTTTGAAGTCTGACACAGCGGTTGCATTAAGGAGAAGTGCATCTAAAATTCAATGCATAACAGTTGTATTTTCATCAACATTTATAATGAGTATTTCTGTAAATGGATGTGGCTCTCTGCAAAATCACCGGATGTTTTGGAACTTCTGAACGTAACGCGCCAATGTAAACTCAGATTTTTGGATATAAATATGAACTTTACCGAACAAAACATACATGTATTGTGTAACATGAAGTCCTATGAGTGTCATCTGATCAAGATCATCAAAGGTTAATGATTAATTTTATCTATATTTCTGCTTTCTGTGAATCCTCTCTTTGGCTGGAAAAATGGCTGTGTTATTCTTTGAATAGACACTTACCTAACATAATCGTTTGGTTTGCTTTCGTCGTAAAGCCTTTTTGGAATCGGACACTGTGGCTGGATTTACAACAAGTGTATCTTTAAAAAGGTGTAAAATACATGTATGTTTGAGGAATTTTAATTATGGGATTTCTGTTGTTTTGAATTTGGCGCCCTGCATTTTCACTGGCTGTTGAAGAGGTGGGACGCTACCATCTCACGTACCCTAGAGAGGTTAATGTCCTCCTTGCCTGGTCTGTGAGTTTTGGTGGGCGGCCCTCTCTTGGCAGGTTTGTTGTGGTGCCATATTCTTTAAAAAATATATATAATGGATTTAATGGTGCTCCGTGGGATGTTCAAAGTTTCGGATATTTTTTTATAACCCAACCCTGATCTGTACTTCTCCACAACTTTGTCCTTGACCTGTTTGGAGAGCTCCTTGGTCTTCATGGTGCTTGCTTGGTGCCCCTTGCTTAGTGGTGTTGCAGACTCTGGGGCCTTTCAGAACAGGTGTATATATACTGAGATCATGTGACAGATCATCTGACACTAATTGCACACAGGTGGACTATATTTAACTAATTATGTGACTTCTGAAGGTAATTGATTGCACCAGATCTTATTTAGGGGCTTCATAGCAAAGGGGGTGAGTATATATGAACGCACCACTTTTCCGTTTAAAAAAATACAGTGATCCCTCGCCACTTCGCGGTTCACTTATCGCGGATTCGCTATTTCGCGGATTTTCATAATGCATTTTTTTTTTTTTTTTGGTGCATTGTGCTCTGCATTCTGATTCGCTAAAAACTCACTCCCGCTTCTTGTATCAAAACATGCTACGAATTGTGCTATCATTTTGTCGTCTCGTGCAGTTATGTGTACGTACATAAAACAGCTTGGCAAATTTACATTAAGTTGGCCAAATTATCTTGTAATTTCGAACATCTCCTAAACCCATAATGTCGACGAAACGGCCTACACGTGAGTCACTGTATTTGTATACATGTAATAGTTGCTAATTGTAAAAAAAAAAAAAAGTTTTCTATTTCGCGGATTTCACTTATCGCGGGTCATTTTCGGAACGTAACCCCCGCGATAAACGAGGGATTACTGTATATATATTTATTGAAACAAGTTCTTTTTTTAATTTCACTTCACCAATTTGGACTATTTTGTGTATGTCCATTACATGAAATACTAATAAAAATCCATTCAAATTACAGGTTGTAATGCAACAAAATAGGAAAAACGCCAAGAGGGATGAATACTTTTGCAAGGCACTGTATAGTATGGACAATCCCAGGGTTTGAAAAACAAAGATGTCACATGCCAGGAGGAGGTTCTGAGAGGATATTTCCACTGGACTGCATTTTTCATGATTTTCCGTCATGTGGACAATGTCTTGGAGGGCCATCCCCAACCACCCCATCCAACTGCCACCTTCACAACAAACAAGCAGGTCTTTCATGTTGTTTCTATTTCTCCCCTCTCTGTCCTTCCTTTCCAAAGCACGCCTGCATGCACTCTGACAGGTTGACAAGCTCCCTGAGTAAATGCCGTGGTTGACCTGTGAGGCTAGTGGTTCGGTTCGTTGAGTGAGAGGTACACAACAAAGAGCAGTGAACTCAAATGGCTCAGTCAACCTTTACTCCTTGCCACATCTGCAGCCCCTGAGCAAGATCTGTGAAAATGGACATGGAATAGCTGTCATCCACTGTCAAGAGATTGACATTTACCAGAGCCAGCTTCTTCAGAACAGAGCAGGTCCTTTACGATTGTGTACAAATACATTTACAGAACAGGATCTTGCCCTTTCATCGATAAAAATATACATATCAGAAGTAACACCAATTTACAAGTCATCTTACTGTAAGTAAAATGAAAAGAGCTGATTGACACTTGTACACAAGTAAGATTTCCATGAATGCTTTCACAACAGTGAATATCCTGCTTAAATGCAGGGCATGAATGCTTAGGGCATAAAAGTAAAGTATAGCCTAGGCCAGGTAGCCATTTGCATTTAGCACAGGAGTTAATATGACATTATGGCCATTAACTTCAGGAACCAAGCCATTTACTGCTTTTATGCAAAGAGTACACAATTACATTACAATCCATGTACATTTCCAGAGTGAGGGTGAAAATCCGATTGTAAACATGGCATAAAAAATGAGATCACTAGTAATTGCGAGTCAAAAATAATTGTTATGTTGACTTGTCAATTGGTCTACCTGTCGGGCATGAGGCAGACAATTTTCCAACTGAGGAGGCATGGTGTACATAAATCCTTGTGAAATGTAGAGCCAATGGAAAGTTTGCCATGCACTGGCACCAGCAACCTACAATTATGCCGCTGCCGCATCCTGCAATGAAATGAATGCAGTTTGAGAAATCAAGATCCCTGAGCCCTAAGGGGTTAGCTGTTTCAAAACATGTATAACTAGTCGACCTTCCGCTTCCATTGAAACGGGTATGAACTCCCACAAACTCCAGCTGGAAAGAAAATTATACTGCATTTATTAGATGCGCTAGGAAAGTCACGGAGAAAACACAATGTAATAAAGTTAGATTTTCTATACATTCTTGCGGCATGAATTCATACAAAAGTATGGTGTAGTAGGAGGTGGTTCCTGCAGTGGATACTTCAAAGGATTGTCCTGCAATGGAGGAGGACAGATATTGATCCAATTCCTCAATGATTACGGTATTGATACCTGCATCCTTCAGAATGCGCTGTTATGTCTTTGAAGCCCTCCATCTTTCCAGGGAGGGGTTATTTCTTCTTTAATGTTTGAAACACCCATTTCTTCCCCATGTTTAACAGGGTTTGCTGGTCCCATTTGAAGGTCTCCTTTACACTCACACCAGTCCCACGTGACAGAGTGGACTTTTTGATGTGTGTAATTGTGAATGAATGGAGACTGAGTCAAAGGCCAGCTATTCTGTTTTTTCTTTAATCTTCCATAGATTTAAAACGCTTCCAAGGCAGGTTTAGGTGTAGTGACAGGGGAGAGACATGCCCTCACTGTCTCTTCACTTTACCATCCTGTCTCCATGCGCTGTGGGGCCTTTCTCTCTCTGATACTCAACATCTGTCACACTTTACAATGCAGCAACAGTAGGGCATATTGCAGCAATCCCACCGATTCAAAAACTGCTTCCAGATATCGAAAAGTACAGTCGTATGCAATTTTGTTTGTGGATTTTTTATTTCATTTTTTTTGTCTGCAATTTACTCGTCGAACACTTTATAGGTGTATTAATCTAAGCAAACAAGAGTGTGGTATTGTTTAGTGCTGGGTAATTGGCTGCATATTTTGTAAAAGGACAAAAGAGGATTCAACAAATGAATGAAGGGACATGTATCCTAGTTATTTTGGTGTGGCATGAGCACAGCACTGAGGGGATACCAGTCTGTCTACTTAAGTTGATCAGTACCTACATAACACATTCATAACACATTCATTACAGGTGGCTGACAGCTGACAGTCAACTACACTCATCATAAAGCGAATGGGGAGGAACACAGTAAGGATGAAAATACCATAAAACAGTATGTCAACCTACTACAGGACATTCGTGAAACTGTGAGTCCAAAACAGGATGCTTTATAGTCATATGCTATATTTCTGTATGTTGTTATGGGCAGCTGGCACATTCTAATTGTATGTCTGTTTTGCCTCTAGAGAAAATTCCAGTGCCCCTGTGTGGTAATAAAGTGTACTCTTACTGTCCGAAGAAACTGATAAATCTACCCTTTAACCAGCTGCAAGGGAATAATTAGCAAAATAAGAAGCTATTCACCATCTGAAATTCGTCTCTAAGCCATATAAGTTTGCATGAGAGTCTGCATGAGAGTCTGCATGAGAGGCAGATAGTCTATTTACATGAGGACTGAATGTTTTTTACATTTTTTAAATGAGGTTATGTCTGGTCAGTTTTCTGACCAGTTCCATGAACCTAAAGGATGCCCATGACTGCGTACTACTCTAAACTACTCTAGCCCGACACAGCTCAAAACGTATATTTCTGACTCAGTCTCATGGTGTAGAAGCATAATAGACGATGCAGAGATGCAGAGATGCTCCCATTGGTGTGTTTTCTTTCTGTTAGTGAGCATTTGTTCTGAATCAGGCACCTGGCCTCAAATGCTTCACAGATGAGTAGACACCCTGGACTGTCACATGTCTGGATGCAGACCAGCAGCGCCCATCACTGAAAACCGATGGATGGATGGACAGATGGATTAAAACAAGATGAAGGAGAATGAGCCATGCACTTCACATATCAGCATGTATCCCTGTCGCTTTTATATTCACAATTCACACCCGCAACCTCAGAGGCCCTAACAGGATGTCAGGGCATGAATATATGTGTGTGGATAGAGGGTTCAGGGACATGAACAGTTTTTAGGGGGGGATGAAATTGAAATTCTCTGCCGGTTTTAAAAGGGGTTTCTCTGCTGCGGGCTATTGTAATACCCCATGTGAGGCATAATCAAAGTAATTACTATAATACACAGGTGTTCTGTGCTGCACTTTGAGGACCACAATGCATGTCATCGACAGTGTGTGAATTAACCACTGCAGAGGAAAATGAAATATATGAAGTGTCATTAACGCTCCTTTATCGACAAAAGTAAGCCCGGAAACAACAAGCATTTCTCATTGAGCGTTTAACACAGACATTTTATGGTCAGTCCCTTTCTGTGCTTTATGTGACTCCACTTTTCAATGATGGTAGTGCAGTAGAGTGAACGACCAATAATGGACATGCCTACCACTACAGTAGGGGAAGTGCACATCACTGGTTGACTGAATATTTATTGAACCTTTATTTAACTAGGCAAGTCAGTTAAGAGAACAAATTATTATTTATAATGACGGCCTACCAAAAGGCAAAAGGCCTCCTGCGGGGACGGGGGCTGGGATTAAAAATAAAAGTAAATTAAATAAAAATATTGGACAAAACACACATCATGACAAGAGAAACAACACAACACTACATAAAGAGAGACCTAAGACAACAACATAGCATAGCAGCAACACAAAACAACACAGAATGGTAGCAACACAACATGACAACAACATGGTAGCAACACAACATGACCACAACATGGTAGCAACACAACATGACCACAACATGGTAGCAACACAACATGACCACAACATGGTAGCAACACAACATGACCACAACATGGTAGCAACACAACATGACCACAACATGGTAGCAACACAACATGACCACAACATGGTAGCAACACAACATGACCACAACATGGTAGCAACACAACATGACCACAACATGGTAGCAACACAACATGACCACAACATGGTAGCAACACAACATGACCACAACATGGTAGCAACACAACATGACCACAACATGGTAGCAACACAACATGACAACAACATGGTAGCAACACAACATGACCACAGCATGGTAGCAACACAACATGACCACAACATGGTAGCAACACAACATGACCACAACATGGTAGCAACACAACATGACCACAACATGGTAGCAACACAACATGACCACAACATGGTAGCAACACAACATGACCACAACATGGTAGCAACACAACATGACCACAACATGGTAGCAACACAACATGACCACAACATGGTAGCAACACAACATGACCACAACATGGTAGCAACACAACATGACCACAACATGGTAGCAACACAACATGGCAGCAGCACAGGGTACAAGCATTATTGGGCACAGACAACAGCACAAAGGGCAAGAAGGTAGCGACAACAATACATCACGCAAAGCAGCCACAACTGTCAGTACGAGTGTCCATGAATGAGTCTTTGAATGAAGAGATTGAGATAAAACTGTCCAGTTTGAGTGTTTGTGTGAATGTATTGTAGGACCATACACTGATTTGTCTCTTGCTGTTGTAATTGTTCATAAATAAAGTGTGAGTGCTAATGCTTTGAAATGATCTCCACCCATTTCTCCACTCATTTTCAAAAGTGAAAGAAAGAAACACCAATTGGGTAATGAATGTTGCTAGCTATATCTGCTTGCTATTCATTTCATATCAGAGGAGAGAAGAAGGCGGAAACATGGCCAGACTACCACATCTGGGGCCCCGGGGCCCCTACCACCCAAAATTAGTTATTTATTTTATATATACTGTATATATTATTTTTGATGTTGTGGAAAACGGCTAACTTCCTGCAATTTTACACAATTTGCAGTTTTATAGCTAATCCGATGCTGTTTTACACATTTTGCCATGAGGCTGAGAGAAAAATGTGCTGATTTAAAGCTAATTTCCTGCAATTCTACACATTTTGCCATGAGGCTGAAAGAAAATGTTGCAGTTGTAAAGCTAATTTCCTCCAATTCTACACATTTTGCCATGGCTCATAACGTGTTCATATGCTATCTGTGGGGGCCCGACCTACAGGCAGTCCCGGGCCTCTCCATCTGACATGTTCATAATATGCTATCTGGGGGGACCCGACCTCCAGGAGGCCCCCAACTCAACCTCCAGCTGGAAAGGCTCCAGATCCCAGATCATGGAGAAAGCCCCACATCTGCATCTTCCCCGTACTCTAGGCTAGCAGAGAGAGAGAAAGAGAGAGAGTGCAATTACCAGGAGCTGACTCAGAAGGTTCAACTTGACTTCAAAGAGGCAGCGGCAGCACCCGAGTACCCCGCACCAATACTCCACACAGCCGGCGTGGAGTGCTGTAAGTGTGGGTAAACATGAGGAGATCACAAGCCTTTTAATAGCAGCATGATCTGAAGAGGTCCCCACCTTGTGCCTGCCGGCCTTTCAGATGCTCAGACATGCCTAAATGAAAGAGGAGACTTATCCTTTCAGGTTTACCAGGCACTCTCTCTTTCTGTGTCTCTCTCTGTGGGGAGGGGTCTCTCTTTCTCTCTGTTCTCAACACTCTCTGCTCTCTCTTCTGTATTAAGCCAACATCATTGTCATGAAGAGGGAGAGTGAGCGGAAAGGAGGAAAACAGACTACATTTGATTTGTATATGCATAAAACTCTGGCAGTTTCAACAATCTCAAAAACTTGAAACTTCCCCAAAGTATGTGAAACCTGCATCCACACTATGATATTTTGGTCAAAACTTTACAGTCAGTTCTTTCCATTCATGTTCCATTTATTCTGCATAGCCTGAGATATGAGATATCTGTAAATATGAGATATATCCGTGTCCCTGAAATGATGAACTGTTAAGTAAGTACAATAGAGAATAGAAGACCTGAAGCCCTTCTTAGTGGAGTACACAGTGCTTGCAGGGGTAATTATCCGTCCCATCGCTAAACAGGATTAACCGTTTGCATTATAAAATCTAAATGCAAATTGCAATGGTTTGAAGATATCATAGTGTTGACACTTCCACAAGGAGAGAGAGGGAGATTTTTGTGTGGCATATTACTGCCCTAGTTGTCTCAATAGACGCAGAGGCTCTTTCACTATTAGCTAGCATTATATGGCTGCACACACTCAACACAAAGTAAGAGGAGCAAATCTCATCTCTCATAAACTATGCAACTTCTTGGCAAGTCCTAGTCCAGGCATCCTCAATCTTTTAGTATCATAAAGTGACAGAGAAACCTACAATCTTATACGCCTCACATGACATATGGAACATCAACAATCTGAATGGTAATTCTGAGGTGGAGAAAACACAGTAGTCAGCAGTGTATTTGCATCAAATATTTGCACTCCTGTGTAGTTTGCATTAATAGGACCGTGTTGCATAACATTATTTTCATTTACCTCCTTCAATCGACAGTCTAATGATATCATCTGGAAGGCTGACATCTGTTGGCTGGATGCTGTAATTACAGCCATATTACAGTGCATTAGGCCTTGGCAAAGAGAACTCCCTTACACTGTATGAGAGAACTGAATGGGGTACTAACCACGCAAGCAAAGGACAAGAGGGGAAACCTCCATAGAGATACAATATAATATGTTCCATTTAGTTCTGTGGAAAACTCTGGTGATGAGTTCAGAAGAAAACACTCCAGAGTGCTTTTAGTACCAGATCCTTGCCATAGTTACAAAAGCCCTTTCCTGCTCCTGTGAAACTTAAATCCCATGTATGCCTGTCCTTGAACAGTAAAGGTGTCTGAATGCTTCCCACCCGAAACAGTTGGGAACAGTTTGTGCATATATTATGATGACATTGTGTCACGTTTCTGTTCGTTTTGCTCTCGAGCAAAGTCATTTTTTTCTGTTTCGCGCACAGAACATTTTTCATAAAGTCTATGTCCCTTCTGTTGGTGATTGATCCAAAGGTAGGGATTCTTCAATAAAGTGTTTGTTGTCATTCAAAGAGGGACAGATCTTATTCATGCACATTTTTTCATTGAGAAATACTGCACCAAACATCTTAATTAGATGTAAAATTGCACGACTATGGTATCATCGGCAAAAACTGCAACATTTATGACATATTTCTTGAGTTATCTTAAATTAATTCTGACTATTTTGAAGAAGTGTATTCTGGCTATCGCATCTCAAGATGGACAAATAGTACTATTGCCGCTTTTTTCTCGTTCGCTTTGCTAGGCGCCAGTCGAACTGAAGCATGTGAAAGCTCTCCTCACACCAATCCCTCCCAGCGGTGAGCTTCAGTACAGAGTAGTGTGACTATCTACCAGATGTTACATTTCTCCTGTGATTTATCGCCAGGCTTAGATTAGGTAAAACAAATTGTCATCGCAGTTATTACTGCAGTTTTTAACACTGCTTTTCCACCAGCCTTATCTGCACCAGGTCACAGAATACAAAGTTAGCCGTGTGTCCAGAACAGGACAAGGTGGGGGAGAGGGGGGGAGAGGGGGGAAGAGGGGGGAGAGTGTAGACACAGTTTGGATTTTTCCCCTGACCACGCTAAGAGGCCTGCACATAAACATGCCACGCTCTCATTCCTCCCACCGAATACACATACACATGCAGCCACACACACATCGTCCGGAACACACACCGTCTGAAACACATACGCACACGCTCACAAACACAGGCACACACACACAAACACAGATCTCTCTCCCTCCTCACCCACACACACAACCCTGAGCCCTGACCTGCAGGAATGTGTGTTCTCTGCGGAGGGCGATTAGCCAGGCGGCCTGTTAGCTCCTCCAACACTGCACCTCATTGTGAGAAAGCCCAGTCAATGTTTGCTGACACGCGCAATCTCCCATCCCCTCTCTCCCGTGGCCTAGAAGCTTTACAACGATTTAGGCGGCCATTTGTTTCACAAGGAGGCTGTTTAGACAATGGCCACGGACCACACAGGGGAGGAAGCAGTGCAAAGCTGTTTGAAATATAAATCGCAACGTTACTATGGTGTTATCAGGATCCCAGCTCCAGCTTTTGTTTTCCTCTTTCGATCGGGCTACAATCTTTTGCATTCATTATCCCAGGGTGGGATGATAAGAACAAACACTGCATGCAGGATTTCCATGGGAGGGGAAAGAACACTTATCTTATGTGGTGGTTGGTGGTGGTGATAAAAGAGAATATTCCTCAAGGAGATCAATAGTTGTTATTCAAGCCCCAGATCCCACCATTGAAAGCAATGACACTGTTCCAAGGCTCTGCTGGTGCATTGATTTTAATGTATTTTTTAACTTAGTGATGGATATGGGACATACCAGGGAGAGAGGCATCGGTCAAATAATTACCAACATCTATTCATTAATTGGAAGGCAAAAGACATAGAACACTCAATATTCATTAAGTGTCGCAGTGACTTTGCAAATGTGCCTTTCAACATGGGAAGGTCTAAAAAAGATGCAATCAAATCAGCGGTCACCTAGTCCTTGTAGCATCGTCCCTTTCCAAGACACAAGACCACATTCCTACTTCATCAGCATTAGTGAATCTGGACATGCAAAAATTAACAATTGTAAATATGTTTTAGTATGATAGATTTCACTAAATCACCAACAATGTAACTGCTACATAAACACACAATACATTTTAAATGTTCTAAATGTTAGTGCTCAGTCAGAGTTCAGCTGATTCTGTATGTCCTCTTTAGTGCTCAGTCAGAGTTCAGCTGATTCTGTATGTCCTCTTTAGTGCTCAGTCAGAGTTCAGCTGATTCTGTATGTCCTCTTTAGTGCTCAGTCGGAGTTCAGCTGATTCTGTATGTCCTCTTTAGTGCTCAGTCGGAGTTCAGCTGATTCTGTATGTCCTCTTTAGTGCTCAGTCAGAGTTCAGCTGATTCTGTATGTCCTCTTTAGCGCTCAGTCAGAGTTCAGCTGATTCTGTATGTCCTCTTTAGTGCTCAGTCAGAGTTCAGCTGATTCTGTATGTCCTCTTTAGTGCTCAGTCGGAGTTCAGCTGATTCTGTATGTCCTCTTTAGTGCTCAGTCAGAGTTCAGCTGATTCTGAATGTCCTCTTTAGTGCTCAGTCAGAGTTCAGCTGATTCTGTATGTCCTCTTTAGTGCTCAGTCAGAGTTCAGCTGATTCTGTATGTCCTCTTTAGTGCTCAGTCAGAGTTCAGCTGATTCTGTATGTCCTCTTTAGTGCTCAGTCAGAGTTCAGCTGATTCTGTATGTCCTCTTTAGTGCTCTATTAATCACACTAAGAAACAGATCAACAGAGTATTCAGGAACTGATCAAAGTCTTACAGCCTTAGTATCCTCAAAAAGTTATACAGCTGCACCATCAAGAGCATCTTGACTAGCTGCATCACCACTTGGTATGGCAAATGCACCGCCTTTGACGCGCAAAGTGCTACAGAGGGTGGTGCGGAGAGCCCAGCACATCACTGGGGCCGAGCTCTCTGCCATTCAGGACTTCTACATCAGGTGATGTCAAAGGAAGGCCGAAAAATTGCCAAAGAATCCAGCCACCCAAACCATAGACTTTCGGACGATATCAGAGTGAACAAACTGTACCAGAGCATCGGCTCTCGGACAAACAGGCTTCGAGACAGCTACTACCCCCAAGCCATAAGACTGCTAAATAGCCAGACTGCTAAAGAGTCAATTTATGGTACCCAAACTATCTGCACTAAATCTATCTTGCACTGACCCTACGCACACTCACTAGACTATATATACACACCATCTACACACTCACTAGACTACATACACACACCATCTACACACTCACTAGAATACATACACACACCATATACACACTCACTAGACTATATACACACACCATCTACACACTCACTAGACTACATACACACACCATCTACACACTCACTAGACTATATACACACACCATATACACACTCACTAGACTACATACACACACCATATACACACTCACTAGACTATATATAAACACCATATACACACTCACTAGACTATATATACACACCATATACACACTCACTAGACTCTATATACACACCATATGCACACTCACTAGACTATATATACACACCATCTACACACTCACTAGACTATATATACACACCATCTACACACTCACTAGACTATATACACACACCATATACACACTCACTAGACTATATATACACACCATATACACACTCACTAGACTACATACACACACCATATACACACTCACTAGACTATATATACACACCATATACACACTCACTAGACTATATACACACACCATCTACACACTCACTAGACTACATACACACACCATATACACACTCACTAGACTATATATACACACCATATACACACTCACTAGACTATATATATACACCATATACACACTCACTAGACAAATATATACACCATCTACACACTCACTAGACTATATATACAAACCATATACACACTCACTCACATACACTACATTGACACTCCCACACAAAATCGAGACACATTCATATACACTACACACCCACAAACACACATAACACACACATGCAGACCGACACTACACAAACTCACTTTTACTCTCATAATATGTTGCTGCCGCTGTTCTTGATTTTACTCGTATTATTATGTATCCCGATGCCTAGTCACTTTACCCTGCCGTCATGTACATATTTATCTCAAATACACTATATATACAAAAGTATGTGGACAACCCTTTAAATTAGTGGTTTCGTCAATTTCGGCCACACCCGTTGCTGACAGGTGCACAAAATCGAGCACACAGCCATGCAATATACATAGATAAACATTGGCAGTAGAACGGCCCTACTGAAGAGATCAGTAACTTTCAATGTGGCACCATTATAGGATGTCACCTTTCCAACAAGTCAGTTTGTCAAAATTCTGCCCTGCTAGAGTTGCCCCGGTCAACTGTAAGTGCTATTATTGTGAAGTGGAAATGTCTAGGTGTAACAACGGCTCAGCTGCGAAGTGGTAGGCCACACAAGCTTGCAGAATGGGACGGCCGAGTGCTGAAGGACATAGCGCATAACAATCGTCTGTCCTCGGTTGCAACACTCACTAACGAGTTCCAAACTGCCTCTGAAAGCAACATCAGCACAATAACTTCTCGTCAGGATCTTCATTAAATGGGTTTCCAAGGCTGAGCAGCCGCACACAAGTCTAAGATCACCATGCGCAATGCCAAGTGTCGGCTGGAGTGGTGTAAAGCCTGCCGCCATTGGACTCTGGAGCAGTGGAAACGCGTTCTCTGGAGTGATGAATCACGCTTCACCATCTGGCAGTGCGATGGACAAATCTGGGTTTTGCGGATGCCAGGAGAATGCTACCTGCCTGAATGCATGGTGCCAGCTGTAAAGTTTGGTTGTGGAAGAATAATGGTTTGGGACTGTTTTTCATGTTTTTTTCAGCATGACAATGCCCCTGTGCACAAAGCAAGGTCCATACAGAAATGGTTTGTCGAGATCGGTGTGGAAAAACTTGACTGGGCGGCACAGAGCCCTGACCTCAACCCTATCAAACACCTTAGGGATTAATTGGAACGCCGACTGCGAGTCAGGCCTGTGCCAGCCAGTCAAGATGTTCGACAAGCAGGTGTCCACATACTCGTACCTCTGTACATTGATCTGGTACTGGTACTCCCTGTATATAGCTCCACATTTATCTGGTACTGGTACTCCCTGTATATAGCTTCACATTTATCTGGTACTGGTACTCCCTGTATATAGCTCCACATTGATCTGGTACTGGTACTCCCTGTATATATCTCCACATGTATCTGGTACTGGTACTCCCTGTATATAGCTCCACATTGATCTGGTACTGGTACTCCCTGTATATAGCTCCACATTGATCTGGTACTGGTACTCCATGTATATAGCTCCACATTTATCTGGTACTGGTACTCCCTGTATATAGCTTCACATTTATCTGGTACTGGTACTCCCTGTATATAGCTCCACATTGATCTGGTACTGGTACTCCCTGTATATAGTTCCACATTGATCTGGTACTGGTACTCCCTGTGTATATAGTTCCACATTTATCTGGTACTGATACTCCCTGTATATACCTCCACATTGATCTGGTACTGGTACTCCCTGTATATAGTTCCACATTTATCTGGTACTGGTACTCCCTGTATATAGCTCCACATTGATCTGGTACTGGTACTCCCTGTATATAGCTCCACATTTATCTGGTACTGGTACTCCCTGTATATAGCTTCAAATGTATCTGGTACTGGTACTCCCTGTATATACTGTAGCTCCACATTGATCTGGTACTGGTACTTCCTGTATATAGCTCCACATTGATCTGGTACTGGTACTCCCTGTATATAGCTCCACATTTATCTGGTACTGGTACTCCCTGTATATAGCTCCACATTTATCTGGTACTGGTACTCCCTGTATATACTGTAGCTCCACATTGATCTGGTACTGGTACTCCCTGTATATAGCTCCACATTGATCTGGTACTGGTACTCCCTGTATATTGCTCTATTCTTGTTTATTCTATTGTTATTTTTAAACTCTGCATTGTTGGGAAGGGCTCGTAATCAAACATTTAGCGGTAAAGTCTACACCAGTTGTATTTGGAGCATGTGACAAATAACATTTGATTTGATAGTTGTAGTGCAATATGAAGTAGGCCTAGACTTAATCGAGCAGATGGATATCACTGCTGTTATGGGCTGCAGCAGTTATTAGCAGGCATGTCATACACATTCTGGATAAATATAGCTGGTAGCCTGAAGTAAATCGCTTGATTGAAACACTGAGTATAGGTTTTATGAACTCTGCACCCGCATCGTCAAACAAAACAGAACAGAGAGGCCTACGGGCCTTCTGAAGCCTGTGGTTATTGAACACAATCACACATCTACTAACTATAGGCTGAATAATCGCTTTGCACTTGTGTTTGGAATGTGCTGGGGTTTGCACTAATGTTGACAACTCAGTACTGTAGGTTGAACACAGGGGACATGACCCCCCCCCACATTCTGAAATTGCCTGTTTGTCTTCCCAGTTTTATCATTGCACTGTGATACAAAACATGCTTTAGGACCATGCATACATATATTTTTTTAGTCTTTATTTAACTAGGGAAGTCAGTTAAGAACAAATTATTATTTTCAATGACGGCCTAGGAACAGTGGGTTAACTGCCTTATTCAGGAGCAGAACGGCAGGTTTTTACCTTGTCAGCTCGGGGATTTGATCTTGCAACCTTTCGGTTACTAGTCCAACACTCTAACCACTAGGATACCTGCCACTACCTATGCCTCAGAGTGGTCGGGTAGGCTGTTTTCCAGTTTCAGCCGGCTGGATTTAGGACCGCACCGACCACAGAGCATGCGGACAGGCTGTGTCAAGGCAAGCTTCTGAAAGGCTGGCGTATAGGACCAGCACAGGAGAGATGAACAGAAGCATCTGCTGTCGGTGTTGCACTTTTTCTCTAAGTTGTAAAAACAAGCAGAGCAGAAACGGCCTACTCTTTAGTTGACTGATCTAGCTTGCAAGGTAACTGCTGTTTGACAGGAAAAAAATACAAATATTCTAGTTGTGTAACTGACATGTTATGTTAGCTAATGTTTCATCCCCGCTCGACTGAAGTGAATGAACTACAAGCAGCTAGTTAGCTAGCTAGTAGCTACCACAGCCAGTTCAGCTCTAGCCTCTAGATACAGTATCTGTCAGGTAGCATTATCTAAAAGCTGTTGTGTGTATGGAATGTTTTGTAGGCTTTGTTTAGTCCTGTTTCAACAGAAGTAAATGTGATGCTGTACCATTGCACCATTAGCTAGCAGAGCTACCCAAAAGTTGGCTAACGTTAGCTAGCTCACTAACTTGAGCTATTATTTTTTGCCTCAGTCACACTAGACCTGAATTAAACAATGAAACCAGTGGCCAAACGATTGAAGACGGATATTCTGACGTTTTCTCAGCGCAATGTGAGTTTTTATTAGTCAGTATGTCAATGTAACATTATTGATCCGTCAGTTTCCCTAGCTAAGTCCCTATTTTTCACACTGACAAGGTATAAACAGTTCTACAGGTTTCATTGTCATGGTGTACAGTCAGTGCACAACCCTATGCTCATCATGTCTTAGCAGGATCAGATGGTGACAGGTGTCCCTGAAGGGTCAGACAGTCAGGGAAGACCAGTCTACGGAGCTCAGGTACATTTTGCAGTTTATTCAGTGAATGACACAAAGTTCCATATTGAACGGGGGGCTAACCGAATATTTGTCCCGGACTCTGCCCATGCTCCTGTTCTGGAATTCCTATTCCTTGAGATTCACCTGGCTCCCAAGGCTCCTGATGTCTCTGCATTCGTTGACGCCAGTATTGTGTGTGTGCAGAACAAGACTCCGCGGCAAGCTCCGGCTGGCTTCATTCAACCACTTCCTGTCCCTCACCGCCCCGGTCCCATATATCCTGGGACTTCGTCACGGCCTCTCGTCGTCTGATGGCAACACCACCATCCTTACAATGGTGGACCGGTTTTCCAAAGCCTCCCATTGTATTGCCATCAGCTAAGGAGATTGCCCAGCTCATGGTGCAGCACGTCTTCCGGATCCATGGACTGCCAGTCGACATGGTCTCCGATCGCAGTCCTCAGTTCTCGTCCCGGTTCTGGAAGGCGTTCTGCACCCTTATTGGGTCGTCGGCCAGCCTGTCCTCTGGTTTTCATCCCCAGTCCAACGGCCAGTCAGAGCGAGCCAATTAGGACCTGGAGACGACTTTCCGCTGCCTCGTCTCCACCAATCCCACCATCTGGAGCCAGCAACTCGTGTGGGTGAAATATGCTCGCAACACCCTTCCCTGTTCTGCTACGTGTCTCTCGCATTTTGAGTGTTCCCTAGGTTATCAGCCCCCGCTCTTCTCGGAGCAAGAGGCAGAGGTCAGCACACCTTCTGCCCAGGTGTTCGTCCGTCGCTGTCGCCATTCCTGAAAGAGAGCCCGGGCCGCTCTTCTCAAGACCACCTCCAGGTACCGATGACAGGTGGACAGCCACCAGACCCCTGATCCCCACTACCGTCTTGGGCAGAGGGTATGGCTGTCCACTCGGGATCTGCCCCTCCGAGGTGGAGTCCGGCAAACTTTCCCCCTATTTTATTGGTCCTTTCCCCATCTCTAAAGTCCTTAGACCCTCTGCTGTTCGTCTTCTGTTGCCCCATACCCCCTGTATCCATCCCACTTTTCATGTGTCCAGAATTAAACCTATGTCTCACAGCTCTTTGAATCCTGTTTCCAGCCCACCTGCCATCCTGTACCTGCCTGACTCTGACCTGATCACAAATCTCTGCCTGTCCTCGACCTGCCCTTTGCCTGCCCTGTGTATATAATAAATAATTTGAGAACTGTACTATCCGCCTCCTGTGTCTGCATCTGGGTCATATCCTGAGCCGTGATAGTACTATATGCCAGTGAAACTGAATATCATGCACATAGAAATTGTATTATTATGCTGGAGGTGTAAACAACAAAAGGGGACATATTTCGTATGTTATTGTCTTGTGAAGGCTGGCTGAATTCAGGCAAAGAGTATGTTCTTTTATCTCAGCATGTCTACAGATTCTCCCTTCTCCCTGTTTTTGTTTGCTTGGAAATATTGATACTGGAGACTTATCAGAAGAAACTGTGCAACCTAGCATTGTCAATGTTATGTATCACTAGATTTGATTCATTTCAAGATGAAGGGTATACTGGGGAACTTTTATCAGGTCTGGATGCCTTATATGGAATACAGTACGACAAAACGTGCCCACGTCAGGGGAGATACCTATTTAAGCAATCCCTAGCTGCTGGGCTGCTCAGTCCTGGCCCTGGGGGTCTGCTGTACTGTTGGTTGACACTCTGGCCTTGGCCTAAGATATCTGAAACCAATAATTAATGTTTCACTAAGATCCTAAAGCTGAGTGGGGTGTGTTGGTGTGACCCAGCTTTATAGTATGCAAGTAAAAAGAGCTCTACAATACTATTAGGATATGAATTATATGGAGGGAAAGGTGGATACCTAGTCAGTTGTGTAACTGAATGCCTTCAACTGAAATGTGTCTTCCACATTTAACCCAACCCCACTGAATCAGAGCGGTACGGGGGGCTGCCTTAATCAACATCCACGTCTTCTGCACCTGGGGAACAGTGGGTTAACTGCCTTGCTCAGGGGCAGAACGACAGATTTGTACCTTGTCAGCTCGGGGATTCGATCCAGCAACCTTTCCTTGAGATATAAAAAAAAAGTTGGGAATGAAATTGTGTTGAGGAAAGCGTTGAGTTATTGACTAGACTGGTTGGGTGTGCAGGCAGCTTGGGAAGGCTGGGCGGTCTGGCTGAAATTTAATATAGAGGATGTCTTAATAAATATAATCAAAAGTCTTTGTACTCTATTTGTAAGAGTTGTTCATTTGTTAGGCTATTGGTTAAAGGTCCAACACAATATTGATTATTGAATTATCATTGATCTAGTTCAGTCTTATAAATCACTTAAACATACTGTTGAAGTCGGAAGTTTACATACACCTTAGCCAAATACATTTAAACTCAGTTGTTCACAATTCTTGACATAAAATTCCCTGTCTTAAGTCAGTTAAGATCACCACTTTATTTTAAGAATGTGAAATGTCAGAATAATAGTAGAGAGAATGATTTATTTCAGCTTTTATTTCTTTCATCACATTCCCAGTGGGTCAGAAGTTTACATACACTCAATTAGTATTTGGTAGCATTGCCTTTAAATTGTTTAACTTGGGTCCAATGTTTCGGGTAGCCTTCCACAAGCTTCCCACAAAAAGTTGTATAAATTTTGGCCCATTCCTCCTGACAGAGCTGGTGTAACTTAGTCAGGTTTGTAGGCCTCCTTGCTCGCACACGCTTTTTCAGTTCTGCCCACAAATTTTCTATGGGATTGAGGTCAGGGCTTTGTGATGGTCACTCCAAACCTTGACTTTGTTGTCCTTAAGCCATTTTGCCATAACTTTGGAAGTATGCTTGGGGTCATTGTCCATTTGGAAGACCCATTTGCGACCAAGCTTTAACTTCTTGACTGAAGTCTTGAGATGTTTCTTCAATATATCCACATAATTTTCCTCCTCATGATGCCATCTACTTTGTGAAGTGTACCATTCCCTCCCGCAGCAAAGCACCCCCACAACATGATGCTGCCACCCCCGTGCATGACGGTTGGGATGGTGTTCTTCGGCTTGCAAGCCTCCCCCTTTTCCCTCCAAACATAACGATGGTCATTATGGCCTAAGAGTTCTATTTTTGTTCCATCAGACCAGAGGACATTTCTCCAAAAAGTATGATATTTGTACCCATGTGCAGTTGCAAACCGTAGTCTGGCTTTTTTATGGCGGTTTTGGAGCAGTGGCTTCTTCCTTGCTGAGCGGCCTTTCAGTTTATGTCGAAATAGGACTCGTTTTACTGTGGATATAGATACTTTGTACCTGTTTCCTCCAGCATCTTCACAAGGTCCTTTGCTGTTATTCTGGGATTGATTTGCACTTTTCACACCAAAGTACGTTCATCTCTAGGAGACAGAACACGTCTCCTTCCTGAGCGGTATGATGGCTGCCTGGTCCCATGGTGTTTATACTTGCGTACTATTGTTTGTACAGATGAACATGGTACCTTCAGGCATTTGGAAATTGCTCCCAAGGATGAACCAGACTTGTGGAGGTCTACAATTATTTTTATGAGGTCTTGTCTGATTTCTTTTGATTCTCCCATGATGTCAAGCAAAGAGGCACTGAGTTTGAAAATAGGCCTTGAAATACATCCACAGGTACACCTCCAATTGACTCAAATGATGTCAATTAGCCTATCAGAAGCTTCTAAAGCCATGACATCATTTTCTGGAATTTTCCAAGCTCTTTAAAGGCACAGTCAACTTAGTGTATGTAAACTTCTGACCCACTGGAATTGTGATACAGTGAATTATAAGTGAAATAATCTGTCTGTAAACAATTGTTGGAAAAATGACTTGTGTCATGCACAAATTAGATGTCCTAACCGACTTGCCAAAACTATAGTTTGTTAACAAGAAATTGGTGGAGTGGTTGAAAAACGAGTTTTAATGACTCCAACCTAAGTGTATGTAAACTTCCGACTTCAATTGTATTTAATAACGATCTCTTACCTAGCTTGATGACTGGGAATTGTTGTTCATTTTATGTTGTTCTAAATGAGAGACGGCTAGAATGACCATGGGTCATATTAGATTGTGTAGAAACGCAGGAAATTGGCTTTAGATGCCGCAAAAATGGGAGGACCCCAACTTCTAAACTTCTAAAACCAAAGTTGTGCCCCTGGTTAACCATTGTGTTCCTCTCTTTCTTTCAACAATCCACATCTCTGCATTCTTGGTTTGACTGTTTTATCTGAAAGTAAAAATTTGAGGGATTTGAGGTTATGAAGTTTTGAGGCAGTCTCAACTTTGGTTTATGGGCCAACATCCTTTTCCCGGAGCAGTTCGTTTCGTGACAAACTGCCACTCTGATGCCCGATGAAATCAAGTTATTTTGTGGAAGTGTTTGTCTGGGTTATGAATGAGTTAGCCTAAGTGCAAAGAGGCTAATGTGCATCTGCCTGAAAACCAAATCTGTGACCTCTTCCACCCCCCACCAGTGTTTCATCACAGAGTCAGTATCCTAGTTGGGCCCAAGGTCGCGGATAAGTTGTGATGATTACAGTACGCTGCACTCAGTGAAGACACGCAATAAAGTGAACTTCTCTGCAGAACCATAAAACTGTCACAAAACATCACAGTAGTGCCAGTCGACATACGCTCCCGATCGCTTCAAGAACATTGCTAAAATAAAGAGCAGAGGAGCAGAGACCACTCTCCTCGGAGAGCAATCATCCCTTCCTCTTGGCACAGGCTGAATATTGCATTACATGGATATGTGTTGAGAGGAAGAGGAGAGACTAGGCCCTACATTGATTCCCATGGCTTTCCCCTGGTTCTGCTATTGGGCTTTTCACAGCATTGATCAATTGTTTGCCTTTCTGACTGATACAGTTCCTAGAATTCCTTTCCTCTAACTGGTGACTTAGCAGAAGACCAGGAGAGAAAAGGAAGACATTGATTTGATCCTCGACTGGTCTGTCAGGTCCTACTTGGTCCAAAATGTTACTAAAATCTGCCAAACTGGGGAGATGTCATTGGTTTTTACTCTGTGGAAACCAGCAACATACAGTTCATGAAACTGGGTTGGGAAATCTTTCTCTTTGCAAATGGAATCAATACAAATAGGTGTCAGCACCTCTGCATGTATAGCCCCTCCGCACTTGAATAGCGCTCACCAACTGAGGCAAATGGAAATGTCAAACACAAAGTAAGAACCCAACTTGATAAGTACTTGGGTGGAATGTTGTGTTAGAGAAAATATTTGCACTCTATAATCAATTATTCTTACTGAAGTAGTGCTTTATAGAATACCAACAAACAAAAAATATGTATTGGCAAGTATGCATTGAGTGGGTATTGCCCTTATGTATGGTCTTACAATAGAAGCATTTGAGTTCTCCTTTGCTTTCCTTAGTTCAAACTCAAGCAAAAGGTACATTGAGCTCTGATTGCACCTGTAGTGATTTAATTTCAAGGTAATTAAGATACTCCAGAAGAAATCAAGTAAGAAGCATACACATTTTTTTACAAGAAACGATATGGTGATAAAACGTTGGACTTTGCAGTGACACATTTCTACACACAGTTTGAAAGCACCATTTCGAGATGAGGGGCAAATCACACCACACAACAGGAGCTGCACAGCAAACAGCACTCTGGTCCAATGTCTAAGCCTCTCTCACCCCCATCTACCAACCCTGAAGAGGGAGGCAGCCAAAATGCACCATCAGCATTGAGCCGCTACATGAGTATTATGTTCCAAATTGTCTCCAGCTGGAGTGGGGAAGGATAACCCTCTGTCTCTTTTGCCTCTCACCAAAATAACAAAAAATTACCTCCACCTCCTCCTCCACTCACCCACCCCTCTCCTCCCTTTATCCCCTCAATCCCCACTTCAATATCTTAGCAATCAGGTGCCTACGAAGTAGCCGATATTTGGGGAGCTTCAGGCAATGCCTTAATTCAGTGGAGAGCGAGAAAGAGAGAGAAAGAGAGAGAAAGAGAGAGTGAGAGAGAGCAAAGCGGGCAGAGAGAGAAACAGAGCTCTTGGGTGGGCGATTAGGGGGAGAGTGGACCTGTGTGAGGCGAGAGGAACATCTGGGCCTATTACGGCAGAACACGACAGAATGGAGCGGAGAAGGGTGTAGGACCGCAGTCTTTCCAACATGAGCTGGGCCTCACCAAACACTACAGGCTGAATTGCATGTCTCATTTTGAGGCTTTCAGCGCCACTCGTCATTAGCATTTGAAAACCCAGGGCCATGAGTGCTGCTCGCCGGGTAACTCGTGGGGTTTGAGTGAGTGACTTAAAGCTTGGAATAGGAGATGCCCAAGTGCCTAGCCACAAAGCCCAGCGGAAGCATCCTACTGTCGTGTAGTGTACTGCTACTGTACTGCTATACTCTCCTGTGGAATGGTTTGGACTTTTAGGGAAGAAACATTTGCATAATCTGTGTTGATATGAACTGTGTCCTCTAAAACCTGATTAAATCATGTAAAGTAATGTTCCCTGAGGATATACCCAACTGGGACTCTCTAAGTCACATTATGGCAATATTTTTAACTATCATTTTGAAGCTATCCCTATGGAATTCTCACACCAGTTAGCCACATGAAAGAAATCTGCTATCTGTTATCTAATCAAAATTCACGGCCAAGTGTTTGAGTTTACTTATAAAAGTTGCTTCGTCAGGAATGGGAGAAAAATCTATCCATCGTGAACAATTTGAACAACTGTACCTTTGGAGTGTGTCAAGTTAGTTGAAAAACATGAATGTGAATGGATGGTAACAGCATGAAAAATAAAACACTCAATGGTATGTGGTGCATCAAACTTGTACACTGGATTGCACTCTTTTCAGAAGTGAAGACTCTTGGGATGAGGTATTACTTATTTAAATGGCACAGGCGTGTATATCTGTTTGCTTAAATATTCCAATTCATTCCAAGACTTTAAGTGCCTTGCTGAAGTGAATTATGAATGATAAATCAGTATTCTGAGTTATTA
This sequence comes from Salvelinus alpinus, assembly GCF_045679555.1. NCBI lineage: Eukaryota > Metazoa > Chordata > Actinopteri > Salmoniformes > Salmonidae > Salvelinus > Salvelinus alpinus. The sequence continues at coordinate 32,907,962 of NC_092110.1, forward strand.
GTTATGACATCATCCAGTTCTGTCTGAGTCAATCAGTCTTGCTCGTAAACAGGTATCATTTGGTGGGTAAGAGGGAGCGATTGGTGATCACTCCAGACCAGAGAAACAAGGCCTAACACCTACATTTACCGTGATGCAATAGGATATGTTTATGAGGGAAAAACTGCATCTCAGACGCAACTTAGATTGCATTTGTGGGGGGACTCAGTGGATCAAAACGAAAATGCTTTTAGGAATACTAACATTTGCTTTGAGGAACTGCACATGTCACAATAATAAATTCAGAATCCACCATAGATAATCTTATTTAACATCCAAGGCGAAACACTATAGAATATTGACTTATTATCATGTCCACTGGACCAGACAGAGCATCAAATGTACTAGACAAACAGAGATTCCTCTCATCCTACAGGGAAGCCATAGTGTTATTGCAGTAGTATTAGTTGCTAACCTCTCTTGTAGTATGGAGGGTCATGAGTTCCCAGTTCCTGCCTACAAATCTAAAAATGAAATGACCCTCCTTCCAGTCAGGAGGCCAGTACCCATCACTCCCTCTGCTGATATAGGGGACCCATGATGTGAGAGGAGAACATTCCCCTATCTAACCTCCTACAGTGCTGCCCAGAAGCTCCACGCTAAACTACGTGCTTAGTCGCTCAAACTCAATGTTCCCAGAGTTCCTCAATTTGAGGGATGCTCTTCTTCTAAATTCTTCCAATGAATGCCCCTAAATTCTCAAAACGGTC